>NW_017387305.1:1081096-1284281 GCF_001636725.1 Cordyceps fumosorosea ARSEF 2679 | reverse complement strand
CCCCCCCCCCCCGGTCGGCGTATACAACACTTCTGCCACCATCACAATAATGGAGAAGCCGCCGTCCCCGGCCTTGATGGTCATTGATCCCGCCGCCGCCGAGTCTCAACCCGGCGGTATCGGCGCCGGGCCCGACGACGACGCCGCCTGGAACGAAGCCCTCAACAAGGAGCTGCAGGAGGGCTTCACCAGCAACGACCGCCGGGACATGCAGCGCATGGGCAAGAAGCAGCAGTTTCGCGTGCGTTTTTCTCTTTTTTCTTCTTCTTCTTCTTCTTCTTCGTCTTCTTCCACCTCGTCACATCTCCTCCATCCCGCAGCGCTGACCACAACCCACCTTCCAGAGAAACTTTCGCCTCCTGTCCACCATTGGCTTCACCACCTGCGTCATGGGCACCTGGGAGATTCTCCTAACGTGAGCCTCCTCCTGCCTCTCTCGCTGCTCTCGGTCACCATCACTAACACCAGACCACCAGCTCCAACACCCAGGGCCTCACCGCCGGCGGCATGCCCGGCCTCTTCTGGTCCCTCTGCTGGTCCTACACCGGCCAGTTCTTCATCGTCCTCTCCCTCGCCGAGATGGCCTCCATGGCGCCCACCGCCGGCGGCCAGTACCACTGGGTCTCCGAGTTTGCCCCGCGCCGCCACCAGAAGCTGCTCAGCTACCTCTCCGGCATGCCCTGTTCCTTTCATAATCCCTTCCTTGCTCATCCTCTTACTAACGTCCTTCCCACCTCTGCAGGCTGGCTCTCTGCCGTCTCCTGGCAGTCCATCGTCGCCCTCGACGCCTTCCTCATCGGCTCCATCATCCAGGGCCTCGTCTCCCTCAACAGCGCCGCCTACGACCCGGCCCGCTGGCAGGGCACCCTCCTCGTCATGGCCTCCGTCCTCGCCATCTCCCTCTTCAACGTCTTCGGCGCCAAGCACCTGCCCCTCGCCGAGGGCATCTTCGTCACCGTCCACGTCTTCGCCTTCTTCCCCGTCGTCGTCACCCTCCTCGTCCTCGCCCCCAAGCAGCCCGCCGCCGCCGTCTTCACCGGCTTCTCCGACAACGGCGCCGGCTGGCCCTCCGTCTCCCTCGCCGTCATGGTCGGCCAGGTCTCCACCATGTTCGTCGTCCTCGGCTCCGACTCGGTCGCCCACATGTCCGAGGAGATTGAGGACGCGGGGGTGATCGTGCCCCGCGCAATGGTCTGGTCGTTTCTGCTCAACGTGCCGTTCACGTTTGGCCTGCTGCTGACGTACCTCTTCTCGATCGGCGACGTGCAGGCGGCGTTGAGCGACAAGACGGGATTCCCGTTCATGTACGTCTTCCGCGAGGCGACGGGCAGCGTGCAGGGCGCCACGGGGCTCACCGTCGTTGTCCTCGTCCTGCTCATCATGGTCACCATCTCCAGCCTGGCCTCCACCTCACGCCAGACCTTTGCCTTTGCTCGCGACAACGGGCTTCCATTCTCCAAGTGGCTTGGTGCTGTATGTCTCCGCCGCCATCGTCCTCCTCTCCCTACCTACCCAACAAACTAACATACTCCCAGGTCCATCCTACCTGGCACGTCCCCGTCAACGCCGTCACCTTCACCTGCATATTCAGCATGGTCCTCTCGCTCATCAACATCGGATCGACCGTCGCCTTCAACGCCATGCTCTCCCTCTCCACGGTCGCCCTCATGGCAACCTACGTCATCTGCCTCGGCTGCGTCGCCCTCAGACGTGTCCATGGCGAGCCGCTGCCGCACTCCCGCTGGTCTCTCGGCAGATGGGGGCTGCCCATCAACATCACCGCCCTCGTCTACGCCTGCTGGTCGTTCTTCTGGAGCTTCTGGCCCAACAGCTATCACCTCACCGCGGAAAACTTCAACTGGGCCTGCGTTCTTTTTGTTGGACTCATGGGCTTGTCTGTAGTCTTGTATTATGTGCGTGCTCGTCACATTTATCAAGGCCCGGTTGTTCTTATTCAAAAACAAAGAGATTGATGTGCAATGAATTCCATTTTTGGCACGCAAGCAAGCAAAAGCGCTGTATTTGCATAATTACCTAAAACACTTATTCGCTACATAGTGCATGAACCAGCCAAATGCAAACTCCAGTGCAAGATCAAGTCAAGAGCAATGGGTTGAAACATTTGATTCGTATATACGTTATATCCCCTTCTATATTTTCATACACATACACACCGTTTACATGATACGTTACTGTCCCTCCACGCGCTTCTCCTTGGCGGCCTGGAGACCCTCAGCCTCATTGCCAATCTCCAGCTCGGGCTCGTCACGATCGAGATCGTACATGTCCTCCTCCTGGGCATCGTAATGGCGGAACAGGACGTAGCAGGCACAGCCGGCGATGAAGGACGAGATGGCGACGCCAGAGTACATCCAGACGAACTTGGGGTTCTTGGAGACGGGGACGAGACCCTCAGAGATGGCCGAGCCAAAGGCGTTGGTGAAGAGGTAGATACTCTGAACGAACGACTTCATGCTGGGCGGAGCCTTGGTGTAGGCGTACTCGAGGCCGGTGACGGAGATGAAGATCTCGGAGAGGCCGATGAAGACGTAGGCGGGCGTCTGGACGGCGATGTGGACGTTGTTGGAGACGATGACGCCGTCTTGGCCGACCGCGGCGGCGCAGTTGTCCTTGTCGCGGGGGAAGCTGTAGCAGGGGCCGGCGCTGTAGATCAGGTGCTGCACGATGGCGGCGTAGGCCAGACACAGCGCGGCCAGCCAGAAGCCGATGGTGATGCGGGCGATTGGGCGCAGCTCGATGCCGCACTTGCGCAGCAGCGGGTAGATCAGGCGGTCGAGCACGGGCGTGAAGACGAGGATGGAGAGGGAGTCAAAGTTTTGCATGAAGTCGTTGGGCATGCCGTGGCCCTGCATCTGCTCCGCCTGGGTGACGAAGTTGGACGAGAACTGGCCGTAGCAGACCCAGAAGATCGGGTAGAAGAGGAACACCTTGCAGGCGCGCAGCGCGCGCTTGAGCTCCTCGACGAAGTGGTCGTCCCAGTGCACGGGGGACTTGCCGTGGGCAGCGCGCCACGCGTTCTTGGGCGCGTCGGTGCTGCGGCCGACAATCATCATGCCGATGGCCTTGAGGGCGTCGGTGATGATGGAGCCTTGCGGCGGGCGGATGATGTAGGACTTGCGGCGGACGACGAGGACGAAGATGCCGACGTTGAACATGCAGAAGCACATGAGGAAGGCGGTCCAGAAGCCCTCGTAGCGCTCCATGAAGGGCGTGGCCATGAGGGAGAGCGCGCCGATGTTGATGCACCAGTAGAAGATCATGTAGATGCGCTGGTAGGTGATGGCCGGGTCGATGATGACGCGCTCGCCCGTGGGCTCCGTGCGCAGCGCCATGCGGCGGCGCTGGTACTGGTCGGCGATGAGCGGCGCAATGTTGGACTTGATGCCGCCCGTGCCGAGGCCGATGATGATGATGGCGACGATGTAGCCGGGGAGGCCGGCGACGTCGCGCGTCGAGGGCAGCGAGGTGGTCCATAGGAAGATGAGGCCGACCCAGTAGACGGCGCAGAAGATGAGGATGGTCTTGTACTTGCCGAGGTACTGGTCCGAGATGATGGCGCCGAGGATGGGCGTCACGTAGCAGAACCACTGGAAGAAGAGGTTGAGGCCCGTGGCCGCCTGGTGGCCCATGCCGAGGCCCTTGGCGCCGTCGGCGCCGTGCTTGTCGTGGCTGATGTAGTTCTGGAACAGGCCCTGCGCGCCGTAGTAGGTGAAGCGCTCCGTGAGCTCGACGAAGGCGATGAGGAAGGCCGAGGGGGGGAGGCTCTCGCCCACGCGGCGCAGGGTGGCGCGCTCGTGGGCCGAGGGCTCCTCGCCGTCGGCGGTGGGCAGGCCGTTCTCGAGGTCCTTCTTCTCGTCCGACGAGGCCGCATCGACGTCCGGCTCCTGGATGTAGCCGCCGGCGACGTCGTGATGCTTGTTGGGGACGCGCTCAGAGAACTTTTCATGGAGCCTGGGAAGCGAGGGTGTGTTAGAGAGGGTCGTTGTCTCTGTGTGTGTAAGTGGAGGACGAGGTTGGGCTTACTCAACGGCGGCATCCTCGTGATTGGTAGCCATGGCTGCGAGAGGTGCTCTCTGCACTGGGATTGTACGGCCTTGAAATGAGGGGAGGAGAAAGACTCGACGCAACAAGGACGAGAAGGGGAGACGAGAGAGAAGAGAACTCGACAACAACTACGAGGTGGGACGAGTCGAGTAGATAAACAGCAAGGCCCGGGGGAGTTGTATTACTGCAAGCGGGCGGGCGGACTAGCTAACTAACTACGACCTAGCTGATTGGGCAAGTGCAAAAGGGAAAAAGTACCACCAGTTATCTATGATATGGTAACTATGGGGGGAAACCACCCGGTTCCTGTCCAGAGGGTCTGGAGGCGAGGACCGAGTGAAGGCGAACAAGGCCCCAAAACGGCGGTGCCGCGGAGGATCCACTTTGAGTATGTAGGTGGAGGTCAAAAGTCGACGGCCTAGGATTTGCCCCGGGCGAAGAGGCAACAAAGGGCAGCTAAACAGTGCTGGGGATTTTTTTTTTTTTTTCAGGGTTTGTGCATTTGCCTATATTTACCTGTATTTATTACCATATACCCGAGGCATTTTGGGATTTTTGTCGAGTGGTATTGCGGCCAGGACAACAGTCCCGACATCTTCCTGGGCACATGGACAAAAGCACGAATACCTCCTACCTAAATTGTAATCGAGGACTTGCCCAAAAGGGCCTTCCGCAACGGAGTTGCCCGTCTGAATTTTTCCACGGTCGAAACTAGTCATCAGAAAGGAATAGGTACCTTATCCCCGATGGTGAGGCGTTTGCCTGTTCAAATCCCATCATCAAACAAAGTTCTATACCTTTCCCTCTCGCCGCCAACTATTCCGAGCAGCCGCCCCCAAGGTGGCGTAACGCCTCGTCCTGTATCAAGTTGCGCCAGGCATGCGTTAAACCCGCAGCACCACCCCAAAGACAAGGGGCGCATTTGCGGTACAGCAAGCCTCCCTGCCTCCCGAGACGCCTAAACTTCGCTCTCTAGCGCCAAGCCCACCCGGAGAAATTTTCCACTGCCTTTTTCGCCTTTCCGTCTGGCCTAGTAAAACGCCTTGCAAGCCAAGAAAACAAGAGATCCCCGCCCGCCAAGTTTCGATCGGAACTTGTCAAAGGCAGGCCGCTTGGCGATGGCCAAGGGCAAAACGCCGGGCAGCTACGGCCCGCGTGCATCAAGAAGATCGTCAAAAGAGTTGCAATCGACTGGGAAAGTGGACAAGAAGCAAAGAAGAGACCCGTGACAACCAGACGAACCAGTGACCCAGTGAACCACACCCCAGGAAACGGATTCCCCATCTCATGCTACCAAGGCCCGGTGGTGTGTCCGCACCTGCAAACTCGGTCTCATCACGGGCTTCCACACACCCATAATCTCGCTTTCCAGCCATCAGCCAGTCCCAGAAATAAACTGGAGCCCCGCCTGTTGCGACGGTCCCATGGGATCATCAACAAAAGGTCCTTTTGTCAATGACATTCCGCACCCTCACCGAGCCAATTGTCTACGAAATGCGGATAGTCACCGTTGGGAAGGGGAAGTGACCCCCATCAGGCTCTTTGACTCCCACGCCGCAAGAGCCAATAGCGACCCGAGCCTTTGTCTTTGTTGCCATCCAACCTTTGTATGCCGCTCGCCCAATCCTCTCGCTCGCCCCGACATTTCACATTCTACCTTTTTCTTAGCGTTGGATCATCTTCTCTCCAACAAGCAAGGGGCGCCCGACTCTCATCACAGCTCCTATCCACTTCTCTTGCAACAGTGCCTTGTCACCGTCTCCAAACAGTTATTAATGGAAACTAGGGTCTCTCGCAACTCGCCGCATTTTTTTAATTCTATGACACGGCCATGTGCCCTCCCCATGGGGCTCCCGCATCAACAAGTCCGACGTTGTGTAGAACGGTGGAAACGAAAAACATTCTGCTAGTTTAGGGTTCACGATGCTTCACTCAGCCGTTCCAGCCGCTTGTTAAGCCTCTTCAGCTTTGACTCCATTTTCTTTCAAAGAAAGGGTGTCCCAAATCAGCTCGCCACATTCTCAAGACATGGAAATCAGCTCCTTCAGCACTTGTTGGCTGAAACTCCCGTCCCGGAAACTCTCAGCCCATGCCACCAAGCCAACCAAGCGAGCGCCACAGTGACGTGGATGGCACGGCCACTACCGGCACATGGGCCTCATCAAACCGCTCCAAACCGTCAGCTAATAAGAAGCCAACTCTCACTATAAGCCTGCACGGAGACTAGACTTTCCGTACAAAAGTTCATCAGCATTGTAAGTCATTAACGACCCTGCTGATTTGTTGACCTCGGTGCAAATCGCGCTGCCAACGTCACCCCAGGTCGCAACGGCGCGACCCAACCTAGTTCGTCATACGACAAAATTGAGGTAGCCGGGGAGTCTTCGGGGAGACTGTTAGTGCCTTGTTGGGTTCTCTTCAGGCTGGCACTTATTAGCTAAGCAGTTCTCAGTGAGTTTCCCAGCATATTCCTGCGTCGCCAACTAACACCGACCCCTACAACGTCACATTCATCCTGCCGCACCTGCTGGTCCGGGCTGTAATCTTGTTAGTTTTGGGATTTTGGCTAGCCACCGCCACTTGTTTCTATACGGGCTCTTACTCCACGGAATAGTAATTTTAAACTTTGGCCTTGTTCTCGGCCGGCAGGCTTGGACCCGCCGCCGACATTGCCGACGCGGCAGCCACACATGGCAGTAGCCAGCCCCAAGCAACATCCAGCTCGATGGCAAGCCACCAACTGACGCTGCCGTAATAATAATTTACAGGGCGTTGGCGATCGGTCGGCTTTCCCATTTGCGTAACCTGCCTCGGCAAGCCTGCGCTTACGTCCACCCACTCAGGCAAACTCCTTATCATGATAATAGTCAATGGCGTGACTTATTCGTCTTGACTGGGAAATATCTCCTGTCAACAGGACCGATGCAAGAAAAGTTTTTCCCCTTATCTTCTGTGGGAC
The DNA here is from genome assembly GCF_001636725.1 of Cordyceps fumosorosea ARSEF 2679. Classification (NCBI taxonomy): domain Eukaryota; kingdom Fungi; phylum Ascomycota; class Sordariomycetes; order Hypocreales; family Cordycipitaceae; genus Cordyceps; species Cordyceps fumosorosea. The sequence continues at coordinate 1,277,257 of NW_017387305.1, read as the reverse complement.
GGCTCCAGCTCGCTCCCAGTTGAGGCGAACCTGTCACGGCTCGGCTCCCAAAGCGCCACCACGTCTGCGCTAGAATGAATCGCCTCCTTTCGATGGGCTTCCTCTCAGCTTTGTATCCACCAAACGCTGAACATTGATAATATTCCCAGTGCCACCGCCGAGACTGCCGGCACCAGTCTGTTTTTGGCTCTTTTCCAGTAAGAAACTGGTGAAGTCGAGCTGGTTGCATTTCCGCCGCCGCAAGACCCCGCCGATGACTTCAAGCGTCCATGTAATGCAATCGTTTTATCGGTGGGGGCGATATTTGCAGGACTCCACAGGAGCTGCAATTCTATCTGGGTCTCCGGCGGAATGCGTCAATTAAATCCGGAGTATTGGATGCTAACAGACAAAAGTGGCGAAAGGGTCCAGTGGTGCAGCGCACAAGCAGCCCGCGCTTGCAGCGTTGTGACGGCCGGGGTTTTTGCGCGTGCGAGGTGAACATGTCTCACATCATTCGATATAAGCGTTTTGGAAAAGCCGGCTGAGCCGGGATTCTCTTATTCGTGTGATGCCTTCTAGGAAGCTGCACTGACAGGAAGTTTCCTTTCCTAGAGCAACAACTAACTATGTAACTTGTTGTCCTACCTAGAGGCGCAGTGTGCCAACAGACATTAACATACTAAATACTGCGAGATAACTAGTAAAGTGACAATTCCGAAAGAAAAAAAATTCATGCAAGATTTCGAACAAAAAAAGAAACAAAAAATAAGCATCAACAAAAAGTGAACCGCTCTTAAGAGCGGCTCTCCCGCCGGGAATTGAACCCGGGCTCAAGCGTGACAAGCTTGCATACTGACCACTATACTACGGAAGATGTTCGGATGTTGGCATCCGACGTAGCTGAGATCGATGGAAGCTGCTGCGCTATCTTTTATTATATGCCTCTGCGTAGTTGACCCCGATGTTCTTTGTCACGAGCGGAACACCAATGCAAAACATGTAGCTCTAGAAATTCTACCATGGAGTGTTTAGCACATTTTAGAACCTGGTAAATTACTTCTTCAACGTTGAACAGGTGAGTTCTACTCCAGACTACGTCGCTAGACAGGCTGGTTCAAAGCGAACTCCGTGCACGTTCAACGCGATGGGCTTTTTTTTTCTCTCCGAATTGTCAGTTGCACCTGCAAGAACCCCGCGGCAAACTGTATGCACCGCACAAAGAGTCGTGCCGGAGCTCCGCGGGGCAGCCGTTCGGCGAGCCCCCCATCGTGCCGGGAAGCCAGAGTTGCAGGCCTCGCGGCACGCCCGAGAGGAGGAGGAGGAGGGGGGGAGGCGGGAGGCGGGCTGCTGCTAGCCCTGGGTGTGCGAAAAGTTCGGATGGCCTTTCTACGCTGGGCGGTGGCCTGTTGCGCCTAGTCCTGATCGCCCGATTGATTTGCCGGTGGTGCGTGTGTACATGGTGCTCGACTGCCCGTGTCTTACTCTGGCCACCGGCCGGCTGTGGCCATGAGCGCCTCCTTTCGAGGCAGACCGCGTGACTGGCTACGGGGAGACCCGGTGTGGCGGAACATACAAAGAGGTTGGGGTGTTCTGAGCGGCGAGGAGAGTGCGGCTGGCATGATGGCGGAAGGGTTGGGTGCTAATGAGGAGGAGCGGAAGAAGAGGGGAAGTAGAGAAAGGGTAAGGAGAACCAGGACACCAGAAAGCCGGCGACTGAGGACTGGTGTGTGAACGTCTGTCTGTACAGCACTGCGTTTCCCACCATCCAAAAACCAACGATGAGTCCGTGTCGGGCACACTTCCGCCTTGTGTGCCCATTGAAACGAGGCAGTCAAAGACACTTTGTTGTCCAGGAGTGGCAGTAAAAATACAATTACGCAGAGGTTATATACAAGCCTATTACATCTCCCATGCTTCCCGTTATTCTGTTCGAAATGATGCTTCCTTCGCTGTTCTTGTCCCTTGTTCCTTGTTTCGATTCCGGTGTACATATACTATAGGAAAAGGCAAAAAGCACAAGTGACTGCTTGGTATGCATGTTCGCTTCGCTATGCATGATGAGCGCCTCCGATGGTAAATTTCATGTTTTTCAAACGCCGTGTTCGCCATTCCATGTCGTTTTCGTCCTTGCTCCTCCTCCATTATGCCCTCTCTCGGGCCGTTTTTAGTGAGGGAGCGTCAGCGTCAAACTGCCACTACGCTTACGTCCGGCCAGGGCGCTTGCCGTCCTGTCCTGCATGCAATGCATCCATTCCAGAACCGTCTCGTAGCACAGCACATACTGCCGCAGGCTCTGCACCGTGCTGAGACGCTGCTGTCGAAAGTCCTGCACGGTCTTTTGGATCAAGTCCACAGAGTCGTCATTCAGCCACCTCGTGTCGAGTGCCGTCGACTTTCGCTGCTGATGGGGCAGGTTTGCGAGCTGGTCAGCCGCGGAGCTCAGGTTCAGCTGAAAGTAACAATCCGATGCCGACATCTCGGCAGGGTTGAGCATGCTGACGTCACCCTCTGCGTCCTTGACAGCGATGCCGGTGAGATCTGCTTGACGCTTTCGCTTCAGCATATCAACGACACTGTCGACAGTACAGAACGCGCCAGTGCGGCCGCAGCCTGCCGAGCAGTGAACCAGCATGGGTCGGCAATTCTTATCGGCCTCTGGCTCGTCGTGCCACGCGATGGGCAACGCGCCGCCCTCCATTGCCTTGTGCGCTTCAACAACAGCGGCGGTCTCGACGGGTAGTGCAGCACGCTGCATCACGTTGGCCAGCTCTACCAGCGCAAGCAAATGCGACGGCTTAGCAGGAGTCCCAAAGTCAGGCCACCCAGGGAAGTGCAGGTGGGTGACCTCGCGTATCGGCGCGAATGGATGAGACGTGTGCGACAGCGCAAACTTGCGTATGATAACGTACGGGGCCTCTTCGTCGGGTGATAGGGTTGGTGCCGCCTCGAATGCCGTCGTGGTGTTGGCTCGGCGCCGGCCACGCTCCGAGGCGTGTGATGCCGGTGTGCTGTGAGAATCCGATCTGTATTTCTCAACGTCAAGCGATGCCTTCTTCTCGGACAAAGGCCGCAAGCGAATGGGCCCAAACTCGCGACCTTCCCAATACGGGTGGCATTTCAGCTGCCCGCCCTCCGTCGTTGCTGTCAGCATGACAATGACACGGACATCTTGGTCCCATACGACGGACCAAAAGTCCTCAAAGGTGGCCGGCAGCGGACCCTGTGTGGCGATATACTTCTTGTTGCTACGCGAAGCAGAGAGATTACTGGCATTGACGTAGTCACAGCAACCAGAAGCCTTGTTTTCTAGACGGACTCTGCTGTGCTCAAACGGAAGAATATCCTTGTATCTGTTCTTGACTCCCTTCTCCACGCCGCATAGCTGGATATTGCTGGCAGACTTTGCGTGATTAGGGTTGAATGCAGCGTACGCGCTCCTCATCCGAGATTGTTCCTCTTGTTCGATGTGAAGGAATTTGTCAGAGACCTTTTTGCCGTGGTCCCCAGGCGCAGCTGCCACACGCAGCCAGATTGGGAGCCACGAGGCTTCGAGACCATCGGGCAAGTGGACATCGAACTGGCCAACGCCATCTGCAAGATCCATATTCTGGCGGATGTTGGAGAAGAATGGGTTGGGCTCCTGCATGCTCGTTGGTAGCATGACACCACCAATGACGGGGGCAACCGCGTTGCAATCTGAAGAAGCATTCTGCGACTTCGTGGCCGGCGCTGCAGTCGGCTCGGTGTCAACATGTGCAGGGAATGATTGGCGGAAAAGACTGAAACCTCCACGGAGAATCCCAGTCTTGCCGGAGAAGTTGGCCGCGGTAAACTTCTTGATCATGCTCTGGGCTGTAAAGGCATCGCGGTTATCGGAAGCGTTGGTGTCGTAGACTATGATCCATTGCATGTCTCTCCAACGATTGAACTTTGTCGAGTTGATACTGTCTTGGAAGGTTGCCTGGAGCTTTTCGATGCCAAAGGTGGCGCGCTTCAACAGCGTAGTTGGAATACACAGGTTGAGCGCATGCCTGATGCGACTTTGTGAGAAATTTTGAACCGAGCGAACATCAATGAGCAATACCCCATCCATATCCCCGGCTTCCATAATGTTGGCTAGCTGATCACCAGCGATAAAGGGGCTTTGGGCATCTAGCTTCATTGGTAGGGTGGAAGCCCGCGGTAGACCGATGCTTGGTGATTGTCTTCGTGGTTTAGGTTCGTTGAGTGAGAGTCGCTCATCACGGTACTGCTCTACCGATGTAGTCGGGTTTGACGGCTGTTTTGTTTCCTCCATCAGCAGCGGGGACGCAACCCGCGGAGGAGGGGCAACCTGAGGTAGCTTCAAGGACACATCCAAGTTACGCTTCGAGTCCAACGATACGTATGCGGAGTCGTGAAGGCTTCTCTGATCAGCGTCCGGCTTCATCATCGGGCCCATGTCGGCGCGTATTCTATTCAATGCTAGCCGAAACGACGACGGCTCTGTGGGAGGCTCATGACTATGGGAATGCCAGCGGGCCGGTCGAGGACGGGCCATGTGAGCAGACGCCGAGGGAACATGGCTAGTGGTAGGAAGTGCAAAGGAGGGCCCGCGATTGCGGTCCACCTGCCTTTTGAAGGCTTCAAACTCGGAATTGGGTTCGAGGGGTACAGTCTTGGGCAGCGCGGCGGCAAAGGACTTTATTGAGGAGCCGGCTGGGCTCCAGTTGTCTTTTCCGGGAACTGAAGAGTCGGCCCCCTCGAGGTTTGAATCGATGACCAGGCCAAAATAGTTGGGACTCGGGGCGCGTGGTGGTGCTCGGCGACCGGGAGAGCCTCTGGGCGGGTGGTTCTGACCGACGGAATACGCGGCGCGGGGTGAAGAGAGGGGTGTGGTTGATTTCGTTATGGTTCGTGAAGGTCGTCTAGATAGATTATGGGGACTTGATACCCCGGGGGTTCGTGCAGTGTGAGCCGTCATGGTGTATTGTACAGACATTTGGGGAGGCCTGGTGAGTGGAAGTGAAAATTAGGAGCGAAAGAAGCCAATCAGCTTCGAAATCGACCGAGAAGACGGCTTCAAAAGTCCATGGTTCGATTTGAATCAACTTTGGAGAGATGGCGAGGAATAAAAAAGCGTCGCGTGCGTCGTGGCAGAGGCGGTTCAATGAAGGCTGTCGGTTGTCGGTCGTCGGTTTGCAGGGTTCAGCCTGTGACGTAAGGGCGGGAAGGGAGGCGGTGGCGAGAAACAAGAGGGCGGAGCCGCAAAGTGAACAGAAAACCGACGCAACGGGTAATGAGCAACCAACGACAAATCACCTTAGTCAATTGCGATTGGAAGCAAATCGAAAGAAATTCTCCTTCTTTTTAATATCGAGCTCGAGAAGAAGGGAGCGCGAAAGGGGTAGGTGGGAAAAGGGTCCTGCCTTGTCCAGTGGCGTTTTTTGCTTGCTGCGCTGAGTGCGTGCCGCAGTGTCGGAAGAGGCGACCAGGAGGTGCTGACCAAGGATATTGATTCAGACAGCGATGGATTGATTCCACGAGAGACGGGAAGGACAAGTCGAGCAATATGGGACGTATAATACGACAACTTAGCGAGCGAGCGAGCGGCTGGTAGATGCAGATGCAGGTGCAGCCAGCGAGACACGACAGCGATGAAAGGGGGGGGGCGTCGGCTTATGCAAATCGACCAGCGAATGGCGCGAAAGGAAAGGACAAACCGGATCGGCGAGCAAGAAGAAAGCGCTGATCCAGGTAGACAGACGACGAGATGTCGGAAGACAAGACTGTGGCCGAGAGGAGCAACCAGACCGCCAGCAGGAGGGCAAGCCTACATGTGTAGAAGAAATAAAGGACGAATATCAGTGTGCGCCGAGAGAGTTGTGTGATTGTGTGATTGTGTGTGTGTGTGTGTGTGTGTGTGTGTGGGCGTGGGCGTGGGCGTGGGCGTGTGGGCAGGCAAGCGTGTAAGTACCAAGCAAGTTATCGGCTTTGCTGCCAACCAGCATCCCTTCTACTTGGAAATAGGATGGGGATGGGCTTATTAGGCAGAGTGGGAACGCGAATAGCCAACTTGTCTGCCACCACCGCCCTAGTCTTATCTGGCATTCGGTCATGGGCGGGAAGGAGTTGCTGTGGATGATGGCGGACGCCAGATGACGATGTTCTGGAGACGAACAAGGGCCTGGACTGCGCCGATGCAGGGTCCTCGAGTCACTCGACCTGCTTCCATTTCACATTTTCTTCGTCTGCTACGGAGTACACTCTTCGCCATGCCATGGGCATGATAACAATTAATCCAGGGGACTAGAAACGGGGGCGCTTCGCCGAGAATGCCAAACAGGACACTCTTCACCCTAGAATCGCCAATGAGACGAGACGTTTTGGGGGGGGCGCCAGCGGCGGGGGGGTCTCATGGCCAATTTTGCCATGTTCAACTGGGTTTGTCTCCTTTGCCAAAGTAGCGAGGATGTATCCAGTAGCAGGTCAACGGGCGACAAGGGGGCGGTAACAGCCTGGGTCGGTTGGTGTGCAGCGTGGGAGACATGGGACAAGACGGGGCACACCAAGTTGGTGCCACGAACTAATAAAACAGGCCCAGCAGAACGCGGCTCAAGATCTTGACCAGGCCGGTCGAGCTTCTAGTGTACCGAACTTCTGTGGGGGAAGAAAGCAAGATTTTCGTGAGGAAATAACTGGGTCGTGGACCCAAGTTGAAGTTGGTAACTGAGCGGGAGAGAAACCGTGAACTGAACGAGGAGAAAGACTGAAAGGGCATTCGTTGTTGGTATCCGGAGCCGATGTCAACCAAGAGCGATCTACAGTGATGTACAAGTCACTCTCGCATGATGCAGTTGCCATCACTGCCTCCCTATCCGTACGCATGTATATTACGAAATACAGAGTTAATAATAGAGCATTGACAACCTTGTTCCAACCGCTGCGGCAGCCGTTCCGTTGTGTGTTCTGCTTACAGCGCCACGGCTAGCTAGATAGGTACTTGCACGGTACCTGCCCACCATCCATCCCAGCGAACAAAAGTCGCCATTACATTAGGTCATTGTAGCGGTGGAGGGGCCTGAAAGGGGAAACTGATTGACACGGCGCAGAGCAGATCGAGCCTGGCCAAGGGAGCCGGGCTGGAAATAGAAGGGCCCAGAACAACGGCCGACATGCACCACGTTTGACCGGTCAAAGGACGATGTGCTTCGGTTCCGGCTTTCTGCTTTCTTCTCGTCTTCTTCTTTTCGTTCCCTCCAACTACCTCGTCTTCCTCACTCACCCACTCAACCCATCAGCGTCGTCTGACCCCCCAAAAGTCAGCGAGCAGTCGACGGACCTGCGATGACTTCTACCGCTGCACTGGTGTCCATGATTGTTACAGTTCCTCCTGTGACGTAGCGGCTTCGTCGTGCACGTACCACGCTTGTACCTCCGAATCGTATCCCGCCATGCTTGGACCGCCCACCATCACGTCATAGTGTTCCGGCCGGCGAGGTCCAGAACGTCTTTGCCTGACTTGGCTGGAGTTGGCCCAGCAAGAATTTCCCCTTCTATTCCCATTCTTACACTGTGCTTTCTTCAACACTTCACCCGAATAAGAAAGGGGGCGGCCGCAGCCTATCCTAAAATGGAGTTGGTGATTACCTAGTCTTGGCGCGCACCTGAACAAATCTTGCTTTTCTGGCCTTATTGTCTCGCCTGTAACGCCCTCCTTGGTTCCCGTGTAAGAGCTCGGCTTGCCAATGAATACCCGCCGAACGAACCTGGTACGACATTACACAAAAATCCGATAATGTGACCACCACCACCACACAACATAATCCTGGCAAAAGAGCCTCCTCCCCTATATCGACCGGAAATCCAATATCTAACTCTCCTGTGCGGTCTAGAACTTTTGCCAATGGCGTGCTATATCGAGCTTGCCACCCGTTTCGCGGGCCAAATCTCCCAGTGGTGGCGAGGCTTGAATTCTCCGCCCTTTTACCACCTTGCCATCTGCCCCTCCAAACCCGTAACTGGTAGTCATCGATGCCTGATGCAGAACCAGCCCGAGTATGCTTAACAGCTCTCAAGTAACACTCGGTCCGCCATGAAATCTCAGCCGGATATATGTACCATGCACAGCAGCCGCGGCGCTATGCACAGCAGCGCCGGACAGGGTATGCCGGCCTCCGAAGAGGGCTTGCCTGTTTCTCGTTCTCTCCCCTTGTGCCACGTTCCAGCGCCGACCGGCTCAGCTTCGCGTGGCTCTTGCATCCTGCAGGAGAACAACCACTCACTCAGACAACTTGTGGCCTTCCAGCTGGCATTGCAGCATGTAAATCACGGCCATCCCAAGCGCCGCGGCCGGGCTGCTGGCTGCATGACAAAAGCCACAACGCATCTGATGGTGCAGTAGTAATATCTTGAGGCGCCCAGTCACTGGATTCGCTTCACAACTCCGCTGTACAACCCCCCTTGGAAAATTGAAGCCGTTTCGGTGCGAGTCCCCTGATCACACACGGAGCACGCGTTCTGTCTCTCTGCCCCGCAGCTTCACCAGGCGAGAACGCAAGCTACACACATAGGAACGGGATGACATCACGGCGGCGCCGGCGGCGCAAGTCCAGACTCTTCCATTTCGCAGAGCCGCAGATGATTATCGATAGTTGGCCATTGTGCACCCACGGTCAAGTGTTACATTGCCACAACTTGTTTCCTGTCATTATTGCCACGACAAAAAGGCTGTGACAATATCGCATTGGCTGTGTGGGGAAGACTCAGACGTAGACAGGAAGCGAACAACGAGGACCCTTGATCGTCACATTACATGCGTGTTTCTTTGCATCTAATCCATCTTGGGACGTCTGACCCGGCTCCCCTTTCCCTGTAATCCGCTATCCGTCTGTAAATGGCCATCATTTTCCTTGTTGTTGCCTGCATGTTCCCCCATCCATCCCATCGGGGCTTTGTCCCGCTGTGCCGCAACTACTGCAACTTGCAAGCGACAACTTGGAACAGCGTTCAACTAAAATCCTACATCCAGTACTACGATGCAACTTGCTGGTCTCGAAGTGTCGATCGAAAGCTCTAGAATCCGGTCTCGTTCGCTTTATCCACTTGATTGCCCCCCCTCCATTATGGTTTCCTTGATTCGAGCCTTTACCCTTACCACTGGGGGCCACACAGTTAACCCGGCGGCCCCTACCTTCGAAGCCGTTCAATCCGGTTTACTGATTTCAGATAAATCAAAACCTATATCCAATGTGACAGATCTCTACCTGTCTCATCCCTGTCCTATTCGATTTATCGGTCGTGAGAATTCGTTCGCCCGTCAAGAGCGGCACATGGCAGCACCCACATTCTCACCGTTCAACCACAGGTGGTGATATCTCATCCTTTCCACCCGGATGCCAAATACAGCGACCGAAGACTGACCTGAGACAATCGCTGTTCCGGAGCCAACCATCTCAACAATTTCTTCTCGGGGGCTGGCTTCCAGATTTAATAAGGGGTTCAGCCAACTTTCGGGGCAGCCTTCGCAAACAAACATCCCATGACCCAAAACCCTGTGACTTCTACCCACCGCCTCCAACTCGCCAGTGTGTGGAGGGCGCACCACAACCCACCACAGCCACTCATCCAACAACCAAGGTCATCCAAAGCACCATTCTGTAAGTCTTGATCGAGCACTTTGCGCGTTCTACTTTCCAAGATTCAATACTATGAGACCAATACATCGTTTCTTATTAGTTTAGAAACCTCAACGTAGAAGACAACATTCCTTCGTCTTTGCAATTCCGTCGTAGTGTCACGTCACCCCCGCAAAGCCGTTGATGTTGGGTGGAACCGATTCCCCGACCTCGGGGTTGCACCGCCGCGCGCGCTCTAGCCCGCCAAATGAGAAGAAAACTTTGTTGAAGTTAAATAAAAAGGGCAGACGATGCCTCGTTGATTAAATCCTCTGATATTTGGGCATTTTTCAGTGCAGAATTTTGAAGCACCTCTTTGTTCGCGAGAAGCCCTTGGCAACCATGTCCCAGCCCGGCCCCGAAGCATCGGCCGAGGAGCGCCGGCAGGCCCGGAAGCCCATCCCCAAGCCGGTCCCAGCCTACCTGCCCACGGCCGGATCCCCGTTGACCGTCGACAAGCCCGCCTACGAGGCCATCCAGCGCGCGGACCGGGTGCTCCTCGAAGAGTTTACCATTCCCATCCGCTCCGGCCAGGCCTGGGAGGTGCCCCAAGGCTGCGTCGTGCGCATCACCACGCCCGAAGGGCCCCAAGTCGGTACGTCCACCCCCATGCATCCATCGCCCGGCCTCTGCCTCCTAACCTACGCCCAGGCGACCTCAACCTCTGGAACCGGCACAACCCGCGCGAGCGCTTCTGGGCGTCGCGCACGCGGCAGCTGCACGCGTCGCACGTCTCGACGCACGACCGGCTGTGGTCGTGCCTGCCGTACATGCGTCCCCTGGCGACGATCCTGCACGACGGCCTGGCGTGGTACGGCGAGGACGAGCACGGCGGGCGCGTGCACGACCTCCTCGGCACGCGCTGCGACCCCTACGTCAACGCGGTGCTGGCCGGCGCGGAGGCCAGCTACGACTTCCACTGCCACTCCAACCTGGTCCGCGCCGTGGCGCCGTTCGGCCTCGCCGAGGCGGACGTCCACGACGTCCTCAACATCTTCCAGGTCACCGGGCTGGACGACCGGGGAAGGTACTTTATGAACCCGTCGCCCGCGCAGAGGGGCGACGCGCTCGAGTTCCTGGCCGAGCAGGACCTCCTCATGGCGTTGAGTATGAAGAGCCCCATCCGTGTTGTCCTTTGCTCACCTTTTGTGCTTCCCGCGACTGCCGAGACGGTTCTTTGCTCACCTTTTGTGCTTCCCGCGACTGCCGAGACGGTTCTTATACCGGAGTATCATGCTAACTTTGTATAGGCACTTGCCCGGGTGGCGACTTGTCGGCTTGGGGATTCGGCAGTGACAGTGAGCAGGAAATGATCAAGTGCTGCCGCCCGCTCCACGTGCAGGTGTACAAGCTCAAGGATGAAGAGCTTCTTGAAAAGGTTGGCTGGAAGCCTGCTAAAGTGTCGCCGTATAAAGGAATGCACGGCGTCTTTTCGCCCATGGGAGAGTCCAGTCAACGCAAATAAACCCGCCGGAAATTTGTAATCGAGTCACTCAGTCAGTCATAGAAAGCCGGTTTGGGATTCTAATGGATCGCCCTGTTGATTATTGTTACAATAAGCTATCCTACCATCATCAAAGCTTGTACCATCGTGAAACCATGACCGCAACATCTCGTTTCCCTCGCACGCCAAGAACACAGTACCCAACTGCTTCCATTTATTTCCAAAGCTTTCCAAGTGACACTTCCTTGTCATCGTGCTTGTTGAGAATCTTGGCTGTGGCTAGCTCAAAGTCCTCTTGCGTAACGTGCACTCTGCGCTCACGAAGGGCGTACATGCCGGCCTCAGTGCACACACCCTTGAGCTCGGCGCCAGAGCAGCCGTTCATCTTCTCGGCAATCTTGGTCAGGTTGATGCCACGCGTCAGGTTCATCTTGCGGCTGTGAATGCGAAGAATATCGGCTCGGGCCTCCACGCTTGGGGGAGGGAACTCGATCTTGCGGTCGATACGGCCGGGTCTCAGGAGGGCGGGGTCGAGGATGTCGAGGCGGTTAGTGGCCATGATGATTTTGATGTTCTTTGTGGGCTCGAAGCCGTCGAGCTGGTTGAGCAGTTCCAGCATTGTTCTTTGGACTTCGGAGTCACCACCAGAGGAGCCCTCGACACGCGAAGAACCGATGGAGTCGATTTCATCCATAAAGATAATGGAAGGCGCGTGCTCACGCGCCATAATAAAGAGCTCACGGACCATGCGGCTACCCTCGCCAATATATTTTTGTACGAGCTCGGAACCGGAGACACGAATAAACTTGCACGCCGTGTGGTGGGCAACGGCTCGCGCCAGTAGTGTCTTGCCGGTACCAGGAGGGCCATAAAGCAGAACACCCTTGGGCTGTGCAATACCGAGCGACTCAAACAGTTCGGGGTGCTTGAGACCGAGTTCGATGACTTCCTTGATTTCCTTAATTTGTTGATCGAGGCCACCAATCATGTCGTATGTGCTGTCGGGGACCTTTTCGACCATCATGAGGGAGACGAGGGGGTCAACTGAGGATGGCAGCATCTTTTCGAGCTTGTAGCTATCGGAGAGGAGTGTAACGCGCTTGCCGGCGGTGAGCTTGGATACGTCGACGTTATCGGAAATGTCAACAACTAGGATTGGTGTCAGTATGCTTGAATCAATGCGTGCGCAGAGAGGATATGAAATATTCCATACCGTATTTGCCTTCGGGGTGCACCTTGACCAGGACCTTCTTAGTGCCCATAACCTTGACAACCTCGCCGACATAGGAACCCGGCTGTTGCAGCAGCCCAAGCTCTTCTCTCAGTAAGCGCACGCGCGAGTTGTAGTCATTGCGCTGCGCTTCGAGACGTCGAAGAGCGCCCTGACCCTTGAGGATCTCGAGCTTCATCGCCTCGATCTTGTTGTGATAGTATTCGTCGAGCGCCATGGTGACCTGGGGCCGCTAGGCAGTGTGAGGACGCGCGGAAGGCAGGATGCGGGATGCGGTGGAGAATAACAGGACCAATTCGCGTAGCAGTGTGTCGCTGTATTTCGAGAAGGCTGGCAAAAGCGGTGCGGTCGCAAACGTGGGTGCTGGATGCTGAGATGCTGAATGTGGACGGACGGTTGGCGAAGCTTGGTGGCAGCAAGGCTACAGCTCTCTCGTAAGCCGCACACAAATAGTTGGCGCAGTGCGTGGCAGCGAGTTGCCTTGTCTGCGCAGCGACACGGAAAATATGTTTTGCCGAACTCCCGGGGAAGGTGATGGTTGAGCTAGCGGGAAGCTTTAGTGGCATGTTTAGCGGGCAGAAGCGCTGGAGAACGCTATTGCCGGGAACTGGGGGACCATTGTGCGCTGAGACGGCCTGCACGACGATCGCATGCATTCACACGATCTTAGATAGACATTAGTCTGGATGCAGAGCTTGGCATCACAATATCATATCTTGGCTGTGTTTGTCTCAATGAAACGAGGTCTGTCAAACGAAAAAAAACTGCATTAAATAGCTACAGACCATCAGGTTCTGTTGGAGCAACAGCACCTACCCTAGCATTCCATGCGCCACAACAACATCCCGCACAGGAGGCATCAAGCAGTGGCCAAGGGCCCTTCAAAACCTTTCCTTGGATGAGCAGGGTAACCCATCTCTTTCGACTCCCGCTTGCAGCGTTGTCATATCCTGTGTCGCATGGCGTCCTGCGTAGGTTGTATTGCGTCTGCGCCAAGCGGCACGAGGCCATGGTCGAGATGACCAGCATGCACATGTCATCCTTGGCTATGGAGGCGCTGAAAAGTAATAAGAGGAGGACAGGCATTGGGCTTTGCTCCTGGGTCCTTGTTTGCCTGTCATCCTCTTCGTATTTATTCATCATAAAAAAAGTGTCGCCCTCGTCCGCAGCCATTCCTCCTCAAGGGGCAAGCGCCGCCCTTTTATTTAGGTTCAGAGTCGCCGCCGTAGCCGAAGCTCTCTGCCTTCTGCACTTGATAAACAACAGCTACCCACAGCATCTGTAGGCGAATAAGCTTATCCAGACTTGCTCCTCCCGTCTCTCTTGGATCATTTCAATACATCATCTATCCTTATCCTGGCTGCCTACTACTTACAGCCTACATAGCATCCTGACCTTGTTATCACCAGGCCAGGCCTCCCTGGTCATACCACTCCACCTGGGCTACCAACTAGCTTCGTTTGTCGCGCCACGGTGCCCAGCTACTCCAGCTCCTTCAGTTCTTACCTTTCTGCCTCAGCTTCTTGGTCCTTAGGATCTCATCTTTTCTTCGGCTTCAGGCTTCGCGACTGCATATTGTCTCGTGCCTTGCCGCGGCCTGCTGTGTTGACAAAGCTCAACAGCATCCGCCGTCATGGACGACGACCGCGACGCCCGACGGAGGTCCAGCGCGACCTCGCCCATGAGTCGTCGTACTACCGCCGCCGCCGAGTCTTCGACGGCCCGCGATGGTGATGGACTTTCCGAGAGTTTCCAGTCCACTGACACCGTTAGGAGGCGGCCTGAGAGCTCATACGGTCAGTCTGACGCTATTCATCCCTCCCTTGGCTACTGACCTCTAACGTCTCCTAGGCACCATGACCAACACCCCAGAAACCCAGCCATCCGCTCAGGATCCGCCGCAGACTCCTCGTCAGTCGCAGCCCAGCCGACCGGCCGCCAGCGACCGTACAAAGTCGTTTCCACGTCCGCGAAAGCCGCCTCTGTCGAGACGCCCATCCTCGAACACTCCCCATCGCCGCAGTGTCTTTTCCGCCCATGACGACCCCCACGAGGTCGAAGCAGATGCTGCTGAGCGAGGATACACCTCCAGGCGCCGACAACCACCCCCAATCACACTATCTCGCGTGCAGTCGCAACGAAACGAGTCCACGCCAGATAAGGAAACGAGCGCTGCTAGCACCCGCCCGAGCTCCATCAAGGGCAATGGGGAAGACGACATTGACGAGACTGACGAGCACGAGCACGAAGAACTTGTTCTTGAGGAACATGTCGACTGTGACTCCGACGGCGACATCAGCGAAGCCGAGAGCTTCACGCTCAAGGACCGCCAGCAAGCCATCAACCAGACCCATCCCTTTGGTATCAGGGTCTGGAAGCCTGCTCTGTATAAAAAGGACCGTTCTATTCAAAAGTCGGCTGAAGGCGATATTCACTCATCCCCAGGTGGAAACGTCAACAAATGGCTCGTTTTGTTCAACTTGATTTGGACTCTCTGCTTTGGTTGGTGGATGGCCCTTTTTGCTGCGTTTGGCGCCATCATGTGCCTGCTCTTCGCTGCGGCTCCCAGCGGCAGAGAGTATGGCCGTGTTCTTTGGGGTCTTGCTGGCTATCTCTTTTATCCTTTTGGCAAGTATGTCCGTCTGGAGAAAGATGAGCAGTACATGCACGAAGACGCGGATGAGGGCCGCAGCATCTCCGAATATGAGCAGTGGCAATCTGGCGATCTGGAGTATGGTCGACTTTTTTTCGGACCCGACCGCACTCGATCCATTGTTGGACGCTCGCGAAGCAGCATTGACTCAGAACGTGACGAAACTGACAGCCTGCTTGGCCGCGGAAGACGCTCGGACAACCCGAACAACGCACGAATGAAGCGACGACTGTTTGGCCGAGGAGAATGGAACATTGGTCGTGTCATCTTCTTTCTCTTCTTCTACTGCCTCATCTCGCCGTCTCTTATTGTTGTCTCGTTGGTTTGCTGGTTCCTCGTCTTTTGGATTCCCATGGGCAAGGTAACTATGCTGCTTTTTGATCACCTGCGCCGCCACCCCCTTGCGCTTTCGTTTGAGTCGCATCTGGATTATGCAAGGTCGACTGATGGTTCTGATTCATCTATCCTCCTCTGCACTTACCGCGCTGTAGGTATCAAGTACTGGAAGTACACCATCGATGGAACAAACGTCTTCCTTATCAATCTCATGGCCGTGGTGTTTTTCGTCATCTTTGACTGGGCTGTGCTGGATCGAATGCTGCATTTGAAATCGTTCATCACTAGCCCTGCGTTTCTTTTCATTGCTGGCCTTGTCTCCATCATCCCTCTTGCGTACTTCATTGGTCAAGCCGTCGCTTCCATTTCGGCACAATCCTCCATGGGGCTTGGTGCCGCTATCAACGCTTTCTTCGCGACTGTGGTGGAAGTATTTCTGTACTGTGTTGCTCTAGGCCAAGGCAAAGCTCAGCTCGTGGAAGGAAGTATTGTGGGCAGCATCTTTGCCGGTATTCTCTTCCTCCCAGGACTGTCAATGTGCTTTGGTGCTTTGAAGCGCAAAACGCAACGATTCAATGCCAAGTCGGCAGGTGTGACATCGACAATGTTGCTCTTTGCCGTTGTCGGCGCTTTTGGCCCGACCCTTTTCTACCAAATCTATGGCACACATGAACTGCAGTGCCTCGGCTGCGAAGACTTTGGGGAGATTGGTGGCCGCCCCGAGGGACGCGACTGTCGTCGATGCTATTTTTCACAGACGCCGGCTCTCGACGATCGATTCTATCTCGAAGCTGTCCGACCGTACTGCTACATGGCAGCCTTTATGCTTTTCTTTTCGTATCTTATCGGCCTCTGGTTCACCCTTCGTACGCACGCCGCCGTTATCTGGAACTACGAGGTCGAGGAGAAACGTCAAGAGGAGCAACTGCACGCGTCCTCGGTTTTGAGAGCCTCACAGCCCTCTGCAGCCGAAACAAGCAGTACAGACATTCGGGATACGCACCTATACAAGCGAATCCTAGGCCAGTCCTTGAAGCAAGTTGGTCTTCCAACTCAAGAACCCAGTCGTCAGCCTTCTGCTAGCGGCCCTGACGCTGCAGCAAACGGGGCGCCCAGCACCCTGCACTTTGTGCCACCCAAAAGCGCTGGCGCCGAGGGCCGCTCATTGGGAAAAGCAACCGCTGGTCTTGGCCAAGGAGACAACTCGGCCCTCGTGCGCGAGGTTGCGGAGATTGCCGCGACTGCTGCTACCATCGCTTCGCGGGACCGCCATCACAGCCGAAAGCCGTCTTTTATTCCACAATCGACAAAACATACGGCATCTCGTGCCGGGGTCTTTGATGAGGACCCTGCCGGGCATGGCGCTGCTGGTCACGGCGGCCACGATGCTCCAAATTGGGGCCGTGGCAAGAGTTCATTTATTCTCTTGTCCGCCACCATTCTCTATGCTATTATTGCTGAGATTCTCGTTGACACGGTCGACGTCGTTTTGGAGAATTTCTCGATTGATCAAAAGTTTTTGGGCATTACGCTTTTCGCATTGGTGCCAAACACGACAGAGTTTCTGGTAAGCTTGAGTCTTGACTAATTGATTGAAACAAGATACTAACATGTGCGCAGAACGCTATTTCGTTTGCTATGAACGGCAACATTGCGCTGTCGATGGAGATTGGCTCTGCCTACGCCCTCCAAGTTTGCCTGCTTCAGATCCCCGCGCTTGTTCTATACTCGGCACTGTACCCCTACAGCGGTCCGGCGGGCAGCGACAGCAGCGAAGCGTCCATGTACACATTTTCGCTCTTGTTCCCGCAGTGGGACATGGTGACTGTGATCCTCTGTGTGTTCTTGCTCAGCTACGTCTATGGCGAAGGCAAGAGCAACTACTTCAAGGGCAGTATCCTGATCCTCACGTACCTGGTGGTGGTGATTGGGTACTACTTTAGCGGGTTCACGTCGGATGTATTGGGCACGGAGCGATTTGATGTGATGGGTGCGAACGGACAGTACACATCGTTCAAGACGATTGGACGCACGACGAAGGGACGCGCATACTAGAACTGCAAGGTTCTTTTTCTTTGGAAGCATTGTATTTTTCCTATTTCCTAGCACGAAGCGCACCGTCCAGCATGTTTAGGTTAACGCGGATAACGGGCGTAATTAATGTTTGTATTGGCAAATTGATGGTACACCTATGTTGGATCGGCGTGGGAGTTGTGATTGAGTTGTGACTGAAATTTGATATATGCTACAGGAGTGTTGTAACTGTCTGTGTCTGGCTTTCTCAGCGTCAAGCATGAGATTGCCATGATCGGAAGCTACGCCATGGTACGGCATCGTGGGCACTTTCTCGGACTCTCTTCAATGCTGAAATATTGCTTAAGATGTAAATGAAATGCCAAAAATGCAATGATTGCCCACAAGGACGCCTAAACACCAGTACCCAATTCTCATTCTACCATGACATACTCTTGGACTGCGCCTTCTCAAAGGCGGCCGCGAAACTCAAGCTGCTGCTTCTTGTACGATGCCGCCGCAGCCTTTGCGTGGCCGCGCTGCTCAGCGTCGTCCATGACCCATTGCTTCAAATCATGATCCCACCGGTGACTTGACAAAGGTCTCTGTTAGCAAGGGGTCTTCCCAACCAACGGTCAGGCCAGGGCGGACAGGAAATGAACTCACTATTGATGCGACTCCTTGATCATGGAGCTGCGGGAGTACTCGTCGCCGATTATCTTCTCGAAGCTGTGCGGGATCCTCGCCTTGACGCCCTCAAACTCCGTCTCGCGCAGCGGCCAGATGTCCTGCGCGTAGTACCTGTGATCATTCTTACAGCTCCACACTCCGGGCTGCCTCTCCGCCGCGCGCTCCCTGATCACCGTTATGTCCACAAACATGCCATTGTCCACGTCGATCCACCTCCCGTCAATGATGTTCGAGCCGCCGCGCGACCTTCGCTCCTCCCAGTGCGGATTTATGTCGAGATGATACGACCGCGTCGTCCCTTCCTTGTCAAAGGTGACGTCGTGCCGGGTGCCGTTGAGGTTGGCGGCCAGCCAGGCCATGGTCGCGTCGGTGACCTGCACGTCCAGGTCGTAGTCCCAGGGCATGACGCGCGCCCCCCACCACCAGCCGAGCAGCGTGCCGTGGGCGAGCCAGGTCTCGACGCCGGCGGCGCGCGTGGTCTCGAGGTAGGCGCGGATAAGGTCGCGCAGGACGGAGGGGCGCTCGGCGTAGGGGACTTCCCCGGAGGAGGGGAAGAAGCGCACGTCGTAGTGCATGCGTGCGAGGGAGCCGCCGGGCTCGTGGAAGTATTTGGGCGCGGGGGGCGCGGCGGCGGCGGCGAGCTCGGAGGCGGGGAGGGCGGTGGTGGGACGGGGAGGAGGAGGAGCCGGAGGCGGCATGGCGGCGGCGGGGGAGGGCGAGGAGGTGGCGAGGAGAAGAAGGGCGGCGGCCTGCCGGAGGTGATTGAGGAAGAGGACCATGGCGTTGATGTCGGGGAAGGAAAGGGCGAGGCCCTTGCGGTGGTTTCGGCCGGTGTGGCCAGCCGCCGTTTGCGAGGCTCGCAGAATGTAGATGTTCCGGTACCGAGTAGCGTGCGACGCTAAAAGAAACAACTGTCGTGTGTCGACGAAGCGCGCGCGATTGAATGTCTGGGGAAGGATGGAATGCGACAGTAGCGGTGGGTAACGGGCAGGCAGACTCTCGTTTGACGTATTCGTGTGTATTGGCAATGTCTCGATTATATCCGTCAACTCAAGTCAATGTTGAACAAGAAGAGAAAAGTCGCAACCATCGGCCAGGGGTCGATGGGGATTTCAGATGAGGAATCCAGCCGCGTGTCCCCCATGTTCTTTCTATTTTAACTTTCCTCTTCTCGTTAGGCTTTTTGGCTGAACATCACGCGCCATACTCCACTGGGCGTCGTCATCGCGGCACGAGCGATAGCCAAGTCGAGTAGGTGAGCTCCAGTAACAGAGCTAAGAGTGGTCGAGTACGGCTGTTTCGGCCGTTTCGTGGCGTCGGCTTCACTGGTTACGAAATGTCTTGACGTAAGGAAGCCATCGATACATGTTCAATTTCTGAGGGCCACACTATCTTCCGGATGTGGAGGTGATAACTATGGATGCTACTTGAGTAGACTCTTCGCATGATATCGCATGCCAGAAAGATATAAATATATGCAGGTTAATAAATAGAAAAATACCCCTACTTCTCCACCACCTCCACAACACCATGCGACAAGTCAACAAAGACATCCGCATCCTCAATCGTCTCCAGTCGATGCGCAATCATCAAAATCGTACACCCAGCAAACGCCTCCTTGAAGAACCCCTGCGCGTTGGCGTCCGACTTCACGTCCACGTGGCTCGTCGCCTCGTCCATGAGAACCAGCCTCCCCTTGATCCTCCGCTGTCGGAGGATCGCCCGCGCGATGGAGAACAGCTGCAGCTGGCCGTGCGACAGCCTGACCTTGTCCGTCGCCTCCTCTAGGCCGCCCTGCTTCGCGATCGCCTCCCAAATGCCGAGCCGCTCCAGCACCGTCTGGATCTCGGCATCTTCCTTCCCCTTGGCGTCGGATCGACCGAGATCGAAGGGAACGAGGCTGCTGCGGACGGACCCCCCGAAATCCAGGTTCTCCTGCGAGACGGTGGTGATGCGGGCACGCAGCTCATCCACGGGAATGGTCGAGATGTCGACGCCGTCAATCTGAACTGTGCCGCTGTACTCTAAGAACCCAAGCAGGGTAAGAAACAAGGAGCTTTTCCCGCTGTTGCAGAGTTAGTCTACTTTGCTAGTTGGTCGTAATAGGAAGGCAGACTGACCTTCCTGTCCTGCCAGTGATTCCGACTTTTGTCCCTGGAACGACGACCAGAGACACATCCTTGAGCACCGGGGGCGCCTCATTGCTGCTGTTCATTAGCAACGCGGGGTCTACACAAAGCAAGACAAGAGCACAAACCTGTAAGCCGCCGTCACGTTATTCAACTCTAACCTGCCATGCTCCGGCCAATTTGGCGGCAGATGTCTGGTTGGGACTCGGGGCTCCACGGGCGTGTGGTCCAAGAACTCACGCAGGCGAGACAGCGCTCCGACGGACGTCTCAAGGCCAACCCAGGCTTGGATGAAGAATCCAAGAGCCAAGCCAAACCAGACAAGATTCAGAAATGAAAGCCCAATGGCCGGTGCTGAGGTTGTGTGACTGAACTTGAGCGCAAATGCGGTGACAGTCGTGCCGATCGCGCAGGCTAACAGGTCCAAGTAGAAGCTCAACCAGCGCTGAATGGCGCTCATCGCATAGTATGGCTTCTGCGACACGTTTAGGAATTGTAAGCTTCTCTCGAAATTGTCAGACTCTCGCCCAAACGCGCGGATGTGTCGGAGTCCGCTGGCCGTCTCCCCAAAGTGCGTGTAGAGCGGCGTCTTATGTTCAAGATCGAGGTGACGCATCTGGCGAGATGTCCGCAGGTAAAAATATTGCAAGAACCATATAAATATGAACATGAAGGGGAGGATCGCCGTTGAGTACGTGGCGCCGGCAAGGATGATGCCAAACATGATTAGAATATGGAACAGCATGTATACAAACGTGAAGAAGGAAGAGGGCAAGACTTGGCTGACGAGATTCATGTCCTGACTGAAGCGATTCAGGATGAACCCAGAGTCGGCAGAGGCAAAGTACGAAATTTTGGAGCGCATCACCGTATCGGCCAGCTTCTCGTGCAAGCCTGCCGCTGAGCGCGGAGCAAGGGTACGGTAGAGGATTCTGCATACCGTCAGTAATGCAACCTGGGAGTCATGAGAATGCAGTTGATAGACTCACACAAAGCTCCAAAAGGAGGCAAATGTACCGCCGACAGCAATTCCGACGTAGCCAATGTAATACAGAGCGTTACTCGGCGCATTCGTCACCCACACGCGCATGTATACACCTACTAGACCGTTAGCAGAAGTAACAAAAAGAGGCGAGATTTACCCACCAGTCATACTCTCCCCCAATGATACACAAATCACAACGAGAATCCACGGCCAAAACATCCACTTCCCAATGGAGTTGATAAAGAGCGCGTAAAGACTCATATCTTGCCTCCGCCGCGAATTGAGGAGCTCCAGCTCCGCGTCACTCATTTCCTTCTTCGGCTTCACCGGCTGAAAGTCAGACTCGGCCTTTTCGTCCTCGCTGGTCATCTGCGAGCTTAGCTCCTCGATTCGTGAGTGGAGAGAAGCGCTGTGAGAATTGGTTTCCAAGGTGACGCCGCCGTCGCCATCGAGGAGGAGGACGTGGTCGGCAATGTCGAGGCATTCTGGGAGATATGTCGAGAGCACTACAGTTGTACCAGCCTTTCGAAACAGGCCGTCCTTTCCACAGAGGTGGAACAGCACAGCGACGGCCGTTTTTCTGTCCAAGGCACTGAAAATGTCATCGAGAATGACAAGCTTCGCTTCACAATATGCTGCTCGTGCTGCCGCAATTCTGTGTCTCTGCCCGCCGCTCAAGCTCATGCCATTTGTCCCTGCCATGTAGCCATCGCCACCTGGGAGGTGCCGAAAATCTTCTTCAAGCATGCAGGCCTGGATAACTCTATCGTAGCGCTCGCGGTTAAATGGCAAATTACCAATGATGTTGTCGCGGATTGACGTGTTCTGTATCCATGGCGTCTGATCTGCAAAGCCAATGACCTTTTCTTCAACAGAAATGGAGCCGCCAAAAAGTTTCACCTCGCCTAGGAAGCTCTGTAGCAGAGTAGACTTTCCGGAGCCGCTTGTGCCAATTGTCACGGTGATGCTGGATTTCGGGATTGCAAAACCGGCTTTGCGCAGCACGGGCTCTTCAGCGCCGTCTGGAGCGATGGAAGCAGCAGACAGCCGAATGGCGTACTCTTGGATGTCCGCAGCCTTTTCCTGGGCGGGCGAAATTTGATCAGACTCTGGCGATGCTTGGTCTGTGGCTCGGGGATCCTCGCTTTCCGGTAGGCAGAGGTATCCCTGAACGCGACCGAGGCATGCGAACAGCTGCGAGAGGTTGGCGTAGGCCTTCAAGAGGTCCGATAATGGATTTTGGCTCAACGCGACGATGGAAAGGCACGGGAAGATTCTCTCAGCCGGGAGCGCTTGGTACGGCGCGCTTCCCCCGAAAGAGGTCCAGAACAGGCCGACGGCAACAATCAACAGCTGTGGAAGCAGTGCCGTGAGGATGGCGGCACCCATGAGAATTGCAGTAAAGATACGGTACCTCTTGGAGTAGTCGATGTCGATCCGGCGAAGGCGCTGCAGGTATGCAGTCGCCGTCGGACCAAGCCCGAGCATCTTTATGACACGCAGCTGAGAAAGGATCTTGGAGGTCTCGGCCATGCGGAATTCCACCTTTCCGTTCCACGTCGCCAACGCAGAGCCAGACTTGGAACCGAGATAGAGGCCAAACAGCGTCGAGAAGGCCAGGGGGAAGAGGACGACAAAGCAGGCCTGGCCCACGAAGAAGGAGAGGAAGTAGGTAGACATGCCGACCTCGATGATGGCGATGGGGATGCTGTACAGCGCACCGATCCCCGTCGCGATGCTCTCCATGTCGGTGCTCATCAGCGTCATCGCCGCCGACTTCTTGGCTTCGGATTGCGAGATCCGATGGCACTTGTCCAGCATCTCGGCCACGAGGACGCCTCGCACCCGCGTCGTCAGCCGGTTGTTCAGCTGCTGAAAGGCGCCCCGGCTGAGCCCAATGCCGGTCAGCGCGAGCACCGTGGCCCCAATGAGCGAGTCCTGAACGTGTTGCTGCTGTGAGTGCTCTCGACCGACGCCGGCGCTGATCACGTCGGTCATGCGCAGCAGCAGGAAAGGCAGGGAAAAGGAGCATCCCGTAAAGGCCAGGCGCGCGACGAAGCAGTAGAGCAGGTATGTCCACATCTGGCTGAGTAGGGCTCTCGCGAGGCGCAAGGTCCCGGGCTTGTCCTCCCACGCCGCCCGCCATCGCGGGTGGAAGCATTCGAAGAGAGCGCGGGAAGAAAACTCGACGCCAATCTCGGTGATGTCGTCAATCGAAATGGTCTGGCGATAGCCCTTCCACACGAGGAGGTTGAGCCAGAAAAAGAGCGATCGCGTCCAGAAGCCGGCTGAGGCTTCTTTGCCGGTGAGCTCGCGCAAGTCGTCTTCGATGATGAGACTGGTCCGTGGAACCTCTCCTAGAACGGCAATGGTGAGTCGGAGCGTCGCCGCGGCGGCGGCGAGGCCGCCGAGAGCGTCAAGGCCGGAGCGGAGGAAGTACGAGCGGCACTTGGCAATCTCTAGCAAGAAAGTGACGCTCAAATATAGGCCAAGGAAGGCCGATTCCCGCAGCGCTCGGCCGTGCTCTACGAACAAGAGCAACGTCAAGGCGAGCGAGGCCACCATGTCGAGCGACGCGGCCGGGATGGATGCAGAGGTGCGGTATTCGGATCTTGGGCTCCGTACAGCCAAGCTTGCTATCTCAATTGCGACAAGAATACATGCGGATGCCTATACGCAATGCCTCGGTTTAGCAGTCGTCCGGCTCAAAGCGGAGGGCGGTCACTAACAAGCTTGAGCCAGAGCAAACGGCCATTGCGAACGACGGTAGGCTTGCGCAAGTAGTACAACGTTATACACGCAATGAAAACGATTGCTATTCCCGACGGCGCAATGGTAAAGATGGACTCCTCAAACTTGAGAGTAAAGTCAAAGATGCTGGCGATTGGGGGCCAAAAGGTTTGATCCGCAAGCTCGGACGCCATTGTGCCTTTCACCAGGAGGAGGAAACACACAAGTTCGCCAAGCTCGACGTTCAAGCCGCCCCGAGCTACTGACGACGGGCGTGATGTGAAGCCTTGGGTTTATGAGGCTGGCGAGGAGAGCAGCCGAGCATTAGCTCCAGTTCAGCCAAACAGTCGGGGGAAAGAGAAAGAGAAATGAACCAGCAGTCACCTGCGAATGACAACCTTTATCAATGGACCCCAATAAGGCTGTAGATGGAGCGCCGTACCAACCAACGAATTATTAGCACCAGCACAGATAGCTGGCCTGGCCCGGGAAACCAGGATCGGATCTGGGCAGGGAAGAGGTTGGTGTAAAGTATCGAGATGCCGATAGGTGCACATCTGATTTGATAGTCTGTAGGGATACCAAGTATGCGTACTCTCCCTGTGTCTTCGTCTCTGTATATCGTAGAGGTCTGGTCTTTTACTTTCCCCTCGAGCGGCTCGAAATACGAATAAGCGCAGCCTGATTTGCTTGAGCTGCCACCAGCGAGCCTCGTCCGCCGAAAAAGCGTTATTGGTGCCATCCCAGCGTTGCAGTGCATTGAACGTACCACTGCCGTTAACTCGTTCAGGATCCCTTGCCTCACAGATACATAGTGGCGTTTTCTGGCTTCCCACCCGCCGCCGTGCTCTCCTCCGGAGAGACTAGCATCGTGCTCCCCTCGCAGCCTTATTGTTGCCAACGCTCCAATATCTGGATAGGTACGCGCCCTGGCCGCTGCAGGGCGTCTAGCTTCGGTGTGTTCATCATCAATCCGCTGCCTTTCTTAATCAAGTAGACTGAGATTGTCGAAATGAGTGATGCAGGGCATTTTGCGCAGCCAGCTCTCGTCGTTTGTTCGGTAGCACGTATTTGTAGGTACATAGGTGTGGTATTGCGAGTCCGCTAATCTCTAGGCCCTCATCTCGGAGTCGATCGCGAACCTGAGTCTTGGCCAACGCCCATATCTGATGGCCACTTGATTTCGTTTGGCGTGGATGATGTATGATGGAAAATGGATGGTGGGACGCACTGGCTGGAGGTAGGCCGTACACTGCAAGCACATACATACATAGGTACATACATACGTTCCACGAGACAACCACTTATACACGCATTACAGGTCCCTTCTTATCTCGCTAAATATTTTCTTTTTATTTCTTGATCTAATAGATGGCCACTATAGAAGCAAAAGTGGAAACTAATTCTTTCTGTACTCACTGCTGAGTACATCTGCTCTTACAAATACTGAAATGCTTCGCGCGTAACCGTTGGGCTCAGGGTCTCTACCCCATCCCAGCGGACGAAAGCCTAATCATTCCGCCACCAACTCACTGACAAGTCTGTACATCCTTACAAATCCGCCATCCATTTACCTTCAACTGGCTGCATTATTATTCATAAATCGTCTTGTCCTACTGCATCGATTTTTAACAACTCAACTTCACCCTCCTGCTTGGATTACGGGAATCTTTGACACAACCACATGCAGAACGCGACATAGAACACATTACAACCCCCCGCGTACACAGGCCCAATTGCCAATCGCCATCCTGCAACCGCCCAAGGAACACACCCAATGCCAGACGTGCATCCCCCGAGCTCGCAGTCCCCCGCCGCCTCCGTCGCCGCAAGCCAGGGCGACGGCAAGCAGCACCTGCTCCTCGCCGCCAGCGGCTCCGTCGCCACCATCAAGCTCCCGCTCATCATCGCCGCCCTCGCCCCCCGCGCGCGTCTCTCCATCCGCGTCATCCTCACCAAGTCCGCCAGGCACTTCCTCGCCGGCCAGGCCGCCGAGCAGCCCGACCTAGCCGCCATATCTAGCCTACCCAACGTCGACGGCCTGTACGTGGACGACGACGAGTGGACGGCGCCCGGCTGGACCCGCGGCGCCAGCATCCTGCACATCGAGCTGCGCCGCTGGGCGGACGTGCTCTTCGTCGTCCCGCTCTCAGCCAACCTGCTCGCCCGCGTCGCCGCCGGCATGTGCGACGACCTGCTCTCAAGCGTCATCCGCGCGTGGGACACTCGCCGCGCGGCCATCGTGGTGGCTCCGTCGATGAACACTTTGATGTGGGAGCATCCGCTGACGGAACAGCACTTGGCGGTTTTGCGGTCGTGGTCGTGGTTTCACGTGCTATTGCCGCAGGCAAAGGAGCTTGCGTGCGGCGATGTTGGACAGGGCGCGATGCGTGAATGGAAAGACATTGTTGTTGATATTGAGCAAAGTCTTGATGAACTTGCTACTTGAAAATCAAGCATTCAATCTGTAAAAATACGTGCCAATCTTTTAATGTAATTTAATAAGCCCATCTTATCAGAAGGATTCATGTGTTGAATTACCTGCACCATGCCAGTGTGTGCAGTCAGCTCGATGTCCTTGTAGAAAACCCTCCAAGGAAACGACTGTGATGCACGGAAGCAACTGTAAAAGTGGATTATATATCTATCGAAAAGTATCAGAGTGCAGAGTAAAATATCTTCCAATGGCCGTCCCTCCCACCAAGGCTTTCTGGCATGAGTCGTCGGTTGCTATGCTGAGGTTGAGGCTGTGACGATCCTTACAGCTCGAAGTCATGGCTTGCACTTGCGCTGCTTCTCCTATACTCGATAAAGCAGTATTCGAAAATTGATGAATTTCTAATTAATACATCAACAGATAATATCGCCGCTTTCTCTAACGAGGGTCTGCTGAATGATCGCAAGCCGTCTGTCTGTGGCGAGAGTCCTAAAGACTTTGGTATGTATAATCCTCTATAGTTGGTAGAGACTTTGCTAATTATTATCTTTAGTCCTTAATTCACATCAGCATCTATTGCTCTTTGGTTTAATTTAGCAGAGCTCCTGATGAGATCTGACCTCTATGCGATGCTCGGGCAGCGCGGTGGACAGTAGTGGGAAGCAAGTGGGTGTAAGCGGGAATAGATTCGGCAAACGAGGTTACTCTAATTCGAGAGCAGCTTGATAATAGTCTGAAAAGTTAATGTAGGGCACCATCGTAACTGCATTGTCTCATCGCCTTGCGAAGTAGAACTGCGGGCTATGTTCACGAGCCGCACACGCCATAGCTGGGAGTCAAGCATTACGGCGTACTTGGAAGTTCCAATTCCCAACGTTCTGCCACCTTTTAATAACCTTGAATCAATTCATACTATGATGTGCTGCAAATTTAAGGAATTAATTTACCGTACAGAGTATGACTTGTAACTAGTAGGTTGTGAGCCGAGTCAGAATCTGGGCGCAGCAGATGGCTGAGTGGCCTTGAAGAGCACCACTGGTACTCGGGGAAACGATTTCTATTTATGACCTGCTGTTTGGAAATTATGGTAATCTGCAGAGGATATAATGCCATCGGAATAAAATCTTTGGTGTGGATGTAGTAGAAGACGACGCCTCGGCACTCAACGGCCGACGCAAGTCCAGCTGAACTTGGTAGCCTTGCGAGGAACAATACACGGCCAGAGCACTACTCACTGTCAAGTATCAATACCATTTCGAGCAGAAGTAATCGGTGCACTGAAATTGGGAGTTTAGAAATTTACGGACGCCAGGAGGTCTGGATAAAACGATGGCAGCTGCTCGCCGACACCAGCCAATGAATGGTAACACAGCAAAGTCGCAGCGTGTAAATCCCGACAGGGAATAACATATGTTCGTCAATACGAAGTGGTTGGAAGAATTATCAACCCAACCCCATGGATAAGACACCGAAACTTACTCAATGCCCACGCAGAGTCCCATCACCACGTGTTTTAGGGAATATTCTTGTAAGTGGAGGGCCAAAAACACACGTGCGAACCCTCATGAGTACGACAAGTGCGCCAATGTCCGCCTGTATCCAGAGCAATCCACGGAGCTGCAGATAGCAAGCACTCTTGTCCACAACGCTTCCGCCCCAGGGGGACACACGTGTGCTCGCCTGTTCCTTTGCGACGCCCAGCGGAAGTGGCTGTACGAAGTAAGCCGACTTGCTAATTTAGGATAGAGCGGAAGCACTGTGGACATTGTTAAATTGTGCGCGGGCTTAAAATCATTCTTAGCGGTCCTTCTTCTGTGGCCCTCCATGTACGAGTAACTTGCTCCTAACTATTAAGCTAAACTTGTGATAAACAATTCGACAAAGTTCCCTATTGGGCTTGGCACCGCATCTACGCACCTTCAGCCCTTTTATACTTCGTAATCATTATCTAGTAATCTGTGGCGGATGCCTCGCTCCACAGTGGCACAGAGCGCGCGCATTACAACACAAAAATTAGTATCGGTGTTATGCCGTTGGACGTAGAGTATGTATGGCTGGGCTATCAATAGATGTCGGCGCCCTGGAAACTCTGGGATACTACTGCACCACTTCGCTCGCATGTCTAACTTATCCAGCCCCAGAGCAGTTCCACAGCCGTCAGCCCTTGACTCATGAAGCCAATTGCTCGACTTCGGGGCAGCTCGGTCGCCTTTTTCGGCCTCTTCCTAAACCAGGGCTGACGATTCGCCAGACATGTTGATGAATCTGCCGGCTCGGACCTCCCACTGCGACAATTGCCCATTAATCATGGCGCTGCATCGTTAGAGGGGAAGAACTACATATGCAAGCCAGAGCCGGGGTCAACTCCACAAAGCACCGTCCCCCCTCCCGGCGCGCGCTCCCCCAGACCTGTCTTGAGAGGTTCCCCTCACCGTCGCCAGCTGAGTCTGAGCTGCCTGATTTGGCCGTCGCAGGTGGTGTGCGAAGCGATCAAGTTGCAGTGGCTCAGGGCTGTAGGTGAGGCAACGACCTTCGGTTGTAACGTCGTTTTTGAAACTTCCCCGCCACATCTTGCAGCATTTTGGCAAGCCGATTCTTTTAACAGCAGCGTATGCGAGACGATCACTTTCCGGGTGAAGAGCCGACGGAATCAGGATTCCATGCTTCCCCGACTGAGGCGAAGCTAAAGAGTCCATGTTTGCGGTTTGCCTGTGTGGCCATCGGGGCTGGGGTAAATAGGAACGGAAGGAATCACCCCGTGCTGCGACATGACATGGTGGGACAGTTTGCATTGCATTCTGCATTGCGCCGTACAGGTTGAGAGTGTGAGCCACAGAACTTTTGGGGAAAGCTCGTGCTTTTGCGCGGAAAAGCGACGCATAGAGTCCGGGCTTTTTCGCCTGTGCTCCTGGGTATGGTATGATGATGAGCCCAGCACTCTCATCCTGGCATATAGGCATCCCACGGCCATTAACAATTAGCAATACATATGTGCCTTTTACAAACAGTAATCTTGGCCGTCAGTCGGCTGCAAATTGGCCTGGCACTTGCTTGGGCCAAGCCGCAAGCCACTTGTCCGTCCATTCGTGTCGCCCCAACCTCTGAAGAACCTCCTCGTTCGGCGCCACGCCGCCACCTGCAGCAGAGAAGAGAAGCACTTTGTCTTTTTGCCAAGACAGGAACCCTTGCGGAGCTAGGCTTGAAGAGCATGGTGCCTCTTCACAGCTGACCCGCCTATCCAGGCCCCAGACCTGGCCCCGACGCCACGACGGCTGGAGCCTTTTACTCAATGGCAATTCCACCTGCCTCATGTGGGAAGTTGGGCTCCTGATAGGTGGGCGGCGTTATTACGCGAACGCATTGAATTGGCCAACTAGTTAGCTCCGAACAAACAATGGGCGGCGGCTTGGCCGTGGGGAGACAAAGAAAAAAAGGTCGGAAGGCCGACCCGCTAGCTATCCGCACCGTCACCGAGCCACTAACAGCAGCCCAGTAGGGACTCGGGCCATGCCATCCTTCCATCTATCCATACACCTCGCTATCTTGGGGAGGAGTCGGCCTGCATGGTCATCGCGGCTGATGGTATATAGCTAGCCAGGTCGCTGTCCCGCGGGCCTGGTTGTCTCTCCTTTCCCCCATCCCTCTCCAAGTCTCAACTTCAATCATCATCGGTCCTCATACTCCGACAACCTTGTCTCACCACCCGCCCCCTGTGAAAATGAAGTCCTTCGCTGTCATCTCTTCCCTCGTCGCGGCCGTCGCCGCTGCTGGCCACTGCGGTGGTGACAACTGCGCCCGTCAGGTCACCGGTACCCGTGACGGTCTTCTTGCCGTCACCTCCCGCCAGGTCGACTGCTCCAGCTTCATGAAGACCACCATCGTCCCTGATGCTACGTAAGTTGTTCTCCTACATCCTCACCTACTTGGACGGGATGCATTCGATGAGGGAACCCGCCCCATGCTGACGTTCCGCGTCTCCAGCACCACCACCGTCACCGTCACCGTTGACCCCGATGCGCCCAAGCTCAAGCGCGAGAACCAGCACGAGGTCCGCGCCGCCACCGAGATCCCTACCGCCGTCCCCGCCTACGCCTCCGGCTGCGACAGCGCCGCGCGCTACTCCTCGGCCTGCTCCTGCTGGGGCATCACCGCCAGCGCCACCACCGCTGCCCAGCCCACCAAGACCGTCACCGTCACCGTGACCAGCGACTACTGCGAGGACCTGTAAATGCCAGGACAGCACATGTCAATAGTTGGGGTCGTCTGGCCTGCGCAGGGGGAACGCGCCCCCGTCCGTCGGCTGGAACGGTCGGCGGTCGGACTGTACAGGAGTAACATATGTTAAAAAAACGAACGCCATCCAATCACGGTGTATGAACAGCACTGAGCAGAGAATGACCGGCAAGGCCAGCTGAAAGTGCTGGGCTTGCCTGGTCGATGTAAATAGACGATATATAAGGACTAATGATCAAATCCAAGTTATATATACATACTATCTATGCCCGTACAGAGTGACATAAGCGAGCTGAGCATTCATCGTGATAGCTGGCAGGCTATTTTTATGAAGCCGGATCGGCAATCTTCAATCGACAGCGACGATCACTTGTTGGAGTCGTTTCGGAGTAGGAAATGTGAGACAGCGATCGGGCTCTCGGGCCTGAGCTCTGGCGTTCCCACTTGGCACCGAAGAGTAAGTATCGCTGGCGATGAACCGGCCAGCTCCGCCATGAAGTATCTGCTGAGATCTGTCGGTCGCAGAATGTTTGGAACTGTAAAAAGGCAGACTTATCTACTCACCACCCAAGCTACGAGGATATGTAGCTCATTGGAAGGCCTTGTTGACACTCGATGTCCAACCAGGAGGCTGTTTACTGGCTTCCAGTCAGGGCAAGCTGGCAGTTGGACTCGAAGCTACTGGAGAATTCCCTAGGGTCTAGGTAAGTTTTAGCCAAGATCAGCAGCTCATATCCTACTATGAAGGAGTGACGGTGTAGTTGCTACAACTGTCTGTGGTAGAAGAACGCAGCGCGTACAGAAGTTGCAAGATTATTCGAAAAAAAAAAATCTTGGCATCATTCAAGACTGTAGATATAAGCGTCGTCCTTTAACAGCAACGTGCAAACAAATGCTTTGAAATACCTGCTCTGCAAAAACCGCGGAGTCTCGAGACGTGCTTACTCACCTGCCAACTGGTCAATACCCTTGAGCATCAGGCCTGCATTCACCAACCAACAACCGCTCAGTCACTTCGTTTGTTTATCTCCAGATAACATCAACATGACGTTTCGGTGCTGAAGAGTAGAATCCCCTAGACGGAGAAGCAATTACACTAGATTATCTCAGTGGTGCTTTCAAGCAACTCTAGCTATGTACATAGGTACACGCCACATTATGCGACGCCCCGCAGGAACTGGCTAGCCAAACTGCCCCAGCATTCCGATTGCCTTTGTTGAGTGCACACTACCTCAAGCCAGAGCATAAGAATAGTTAAGCGAGAAACAAATGCCTTCAAATCCTCAAAGAATAAAAACTACCCGTTTTAACCCAACCAGGGTGCGTTTGCGTTGGGCGGCTGGCCTGCTGCACATCGGTTTCGTGAGCAAGGGCTCATCACCGCTGTATTGGCGGGGCAACACAGGAGATAAACAAAAGGTACCATGTCGCCTCCATCAAGACCGCCAGGACAACCCAGCCAAAGCTACACCGGAGAGTCCAATCTCATTTCCCTGTCTCATTCATATCGGTCTATCTGCCATCATCGTCCGGGCTCCCTCCAATTCCTCATCGCCTCGTTAAGCCCAGCCCGCAAACGCATTCACCGCTCCGACCGCTGTTCTCGAGACTCTCCGCCTTTTGTGCCCATGCCTAGACAACGGGATAGAGACGACGACTTCAATTTCGAGATACATATTGACGACTCCTGCTTACCCGAGGCAGCTAATGAGGTGCATAGCCCATTCGAATCTACGGCGCCCCAAGAGACCAACATGACGACCCCGAGTCCCGCCAACGACTTCAATGCCGACTCTGAAGGCTCAGATGCAACGATTCTGAACAACGTTGAAGCGGAAGACATCGACCTTGCTGGTAGACGGAACTCAAGTTTATCCAATGCATCGTATGAGAGCGACAGACGGCCGCCCAGCCAGCCGGCATCCGACTTTGAGCAGTCGGCCCGGCATTCCTTTGCGAGCGTCTCTGACGACAGACGGTCGGTAGGAGGCTCTGAACCGGCTGGTGGTAGAGTTTCTGCGTGTGAAAGCAGCTCACAGCATGGCCAGGATGATGACGTCTTCAGTGATCATAGCCCGAGGAGCTCGACGTGCTCAAACGCCGAGGCGGATCATTTGAAGCAGCCCCAGGCCCCCTCTCGAAGATTGACTGGCGGGTCACGAATCTCTGATATGCAGCCCTATGACCCGGACGAAGAATTTATACCGGCAGTCAGAGAGACGCCACGACCACCATTTCGATCGCCATCCTCGGTCAAGGCTATGCAGATGAACTCTCCGCCGCCGTCGGTCTCGGGTTCGTCTCGCTCAAACCGTAGAGCTACTCGATCAAGCATTTCACGGATAGGATCGCCGGCCGTAACCACGCAATTCTCCCCAAAGAAGACGCCACCTCGATTCAAGAGAAACACGCCACCCCTGGTTCTTCTGCATGTTACATTGCTGCCCTTGCGGTGGCCGTGGGGCCACTTGATGGACAACGCGCGGCCGAGCGAGCTGAGCGATGCTTGCAAAAATCTACGCGAAGCATGGAAGCAGCTGCAAGCCCGAGTCGGAGACACGATTTGTGACCGGGGCATCTTGCTTCCACACCCTCAAAATGATTTTGAGATCTTGGAGGAGCGGTTG
Source organism: Cordyceps fumosorosea ARSEF 2679 (assembly GCF_001636725.1). Classification (NCBI taxonomy): domain Eukaryota; kingdom Fungi; phylum Ascomycota; class Sordariomycetes; order Hypocreales; family Cordycipitaceae; genus Cordyceps; species Cordyceps fumosorosea. The sequence goes on along the minus strand of NW_017387305.1, from coordinate 1,244,111 downwards.
CTCGAGGCGTTGGAGCTACCACTTCGACGCCGTGCTCGTATTCTTGAATGCGGCCACTATCTCGGGCCCGCCAATGAGATGGCCACGCCGGATGATGAAATCGGCAGTGATGACGAAGATTTCGAGCAAGGTGCCACCGAAGCAGAGGACCGCCATTGGTGTTCGACTTGCCAATCCGATATTCGATACGATTCTCTAGGAGAGGGCAAGATGTTTCGAACCAAGGTGTACGCTAGCAACGGCCTAATGAAGGCTGGTGCCTGGGATGCCTGCTGGAAGGAAATGGAGAGGGTTGATGTTGAGCTGGAACCGATCATTGATCCATCGATTGTGGATGAACTCGAACGAATTGCAGCCACTCAAGAGCGGGAGGCTATAGAAGCCGAAATAGCAGCGTCAACTCACATGGAGCTAAATGGTCCGGACGATGCTTTTGACGCACCACCCGCTCATGAAGACGAACGGGAATTGTACGAAGAGAGGATGCGTGAGATATACGGTCAACCTGAAAGCCACGAAGCTGTCCCGGAAGAAGTGATTACAGAGATGCCGATTGATCGAGAAGATTCTGCTCAGCCATGGTCTATCGCCTCGGTGATGGATGTGCGAAGCGGTCCTTGGGCGGATGTTTTCAAATATGGGCCGCGAGATGTTGTCCAGCTACTCGTTTTTATTCTCTGTGTGCTTCTTCTGCAGTATTTGGGCATTGGATTCGACAGATCAAGCAAGGTCGAGCCCAGAAAAAGCGAAAATTCGTTGCCGGTCCCTGCGATGCCGCCGCAAGAATCTCCCGGCACCGAAATAGCGGCTAGAGAGCCCACCCATGGACAGCCAACCACTGCAATGCCTCACCCCATGGAAGAGTCTTACGCGGCCTGCACGTCTGCTCTTGAAGCCGCCCATGCGTCATTGGCTGTACCTGTGGCAGCGTTAACCGTTACGGTGACGGAGACGGTCTCTGTGCCCGCAGCCGAGACAGCACAGGTTGCCGAGGTGGAGCCACGCGTGGACGAGCAGTTGATGCCAGAGACGCAAGAGGAACACACGATGCTAGAGAAGCAAGAGGAACACACGATGCTAGAGGCGCAAGACGAACAAACGATGTTCGAGGGACTGGCTGAACACACGGCAGAAGCACCTATGAAATCAGCGATACCCGCCGAGAACACGATGCATGAGGATGAGGAGGAGGATACGAATGAACATGGTGATCTGTCCTCCGACGCGACTGGAAAAACGGAGTTGTAATGGAAAATTTGGAGATGGATTGTGGAAGGAGAGCCCTTTGGATTGATTTGAAACGAACTGAGAATACCATAATGTAGATTGCCACGAAACAACCATGAAATAGCCATGATATCAATACCAATGAATCTTTGCATGATACAATGAAGGAACGGCGACGTGTCTTTGTGCCCTTTTAGGTATCTTACCTCTCTTAGGTATATCCCCCCCACCCCGAGAGTGTTAGATATATCAACTACTTGGGGATAGGTAAGACACCCAATAGGCACAAATGCATCTTGCCACCCACTGTAAAGTATAGTCTCTTGCAGACTCTGGCTCCTGAAGCTGTAGAAGCAAGCCGCGGGAGTTCCGGACGCGTGTAGGTATTCATCTATTGTTCAAAGGTCGCTTTCTGGTAATCGCTTATTTGTCATTCAGGGTATTTATAGTCGAATATATATATCCATGCATTCAATCTGCCACTCTCGTTGGCCCAGGAGATTTCTGAGCCATCCTAGCCCTAACCCCGTCCACTCTGGCTTCGCCACCGTAGCCCTCGCGATCGTACTCGCCGTTGAGTTGAGAAGGCGGAAGACAGTCCCATTATACATGGACCCCGCGCCGTTGTGCGCGGCGGAACAGTTGAGGCCAGCGCACGAGGCGGTCGCCTCCTCGATCGCGCTGCTCGATCGCGGCAGGAACCAGTTGCTATTGTAGTCGAAGAAGCACCGATCGGACCAGTTGCAGCTCGTGAAGAACAGGATGATGAGTAGGATGCTGCAATAGACGCATGGGCGGTGCAGGAAGTACGTGCAGACGAAGAAGAGGAAGATGAAGGCCGGCGAGGCGTTGGTCGGTATGAAGAGGAGAGGGAGCCAGCTGCGACGGTTCTCGGTCAGTGGGCATTCTTAAGAAGATAAGGAAGTGGCACTGGGCAGTATGACGTACCTGCGCAGACAAAACATTGCGGCGGTGTTGTTCAATGTGTCTGGTACCCGAGCTCGCAGGGGGCGGAAGGCAAATGAATGGCGGAGGGGCCGTCCGCGCTCAATGTCGCACAGGTCACAAAGCGATAGTCAATGTTGCGTAATAATTCTTCGTAGAAGTGGCGGTGGACTTTTCGAAACGACCGCGCTGGAAGGGTAAAGAAAACTGATTGCCGTGGTTCGGGAGCGGTCACTACCCTGGCTCGCTTCGGTTTGCCTTCGACTAGAAGACGTACAACTTACCCGCTAAGCAGGCTTAGCTCGATGTCCAAATAAAATATGAGGTACGTATGTTATGATAAGAAGCTGGGGGGTTGATGTGGTAGGGCACTCGCGACGGGTTGCACAGGATGAGAATATTGAAGTTGAAGCTGATGTCGGCGGTAGTAGCGAGTACTGTGATGCGACCGCAAGAAAAGCTGCGGTCTCCATTGGGGCGTGGGGGACCAATTTGGTGGGGCGACTGCCACTCGGCCAAGTCATTACGACTCTACTCAGTAACACGCTCGCCACCTTCATTACAGTTACCAGTGGCCGTGCTACACGTTTTGTTAGCCCATGTTTTGCGAAATTAGGTACTGACATGCTCGTGGCACAACTGATATCAAATTGAATCGAGTAGTATTTTTACACGCACAGCACACAATGTCATCAGGCCAAATGCTGACCAGGTCGTGCGAATCACGCGTGCAACTTGGTGTTTTCTGAGCCTTAAAAGCAAGAGCACTCAACGCCATTGCACCACGTCTCGATGATACTATACATTCACAGTAGACGCCACCGGGTGCCATCAGGTGCCCAAAGCAGTTATCAAGCCCAACGCATCAAAGAATAGGCGCTTCGTAGCCAGCCCGAGCCATCCCTCCTCACGCATTGGGCCGTGACACTGGATGACTAAGCACTTGTCCGGGTCATTAGTTGGGCCACTACAGAACGCTGACCCGCCACCGCAATGGACAACTCTCTCTTATAATTTTTAAGAGTTCAACCACCCAAATTCTACTTTATCCCTCTGCTAACCTATCCTTCCCTCTCCCACCAACAATTTGATCCTCAACTCGTTTCGCTACGCCGAGCGCAGCTCCGCAATTTGTTTGCGTTGCATCGTTTCGTAGCCTCGATTTTCGACTCCCTATTTCACCTGCGGCCATGGATCTCCCGGCCGCACCGACACCGCCTTCTGGCGGCAACGGTGCCTCTGATCGCACCTCCGATCGCACCTCCAGTTTGCTCAACCTTCTCAAGTTCAGCGGCAACTCTGCTGGTGCGAACTCTCAGAAGCAGTTTGAAAAGGAGCAACCGCACAAGAAGCAGCCCAGCCTGCCCCAGAATCCGGCGGCAGCTCGCCTTCATCAGCCTGCACCCGCTGGCGCCGATCCTAGTGGTTTGCTCGCCGCCCTGATCAGAGGTAATCCCGAGAATGACGTATCGGCCCCGAGCCAGTCGCAGATAGCTGCAGGGCAAGCATCAAATCCGTTCAGCAATGGCTCGCCTCCGGCCGACACGAGATCATACCTACTGAATCTTCTCAACCGTCCCAAGCCTAGCCAGACAGACCAGCCGTCGCTGACGGAGTCTGGCCAAGGTCGAACTCAATCCCCCAAAACTATTGAAAAGTCGCACGAGCTGTACTATGAACAGCAGCAGTACCAGATGCACGCCCACAACGCTTATGGGTCTCAACAGCAGCAGCAGCAGCAGCAGCAGCCCGAGCCATTCACCGATGCTAGGCAACCTACTTCAAACGGCTCCTCCTATCCGTACAACGCGTCACAAGATGCTCAAACGGACATGTCCGCCGCGTTGTACCAGCAGCTTATTGGCAGGCTTGCGGAAACGTCTCCGCAGAGCCCACAAGCGCTCGCAGGTGCAAACGCCGCGCCGCTACACATTCTGAAAAGGGACCAGGGCTCGCCCGCTGGCCACCACCTACGCGAGCAATCGGCGACGCGTAGCAACGAACAAAGTCCCCATGCAAGCCCCAGAGACCAGGCGAGCCAGCATCTCGACCGTGCTGTTTCTTACCAATCTCAGCACTCTTCTCAGCCGCCCACACAAACTTCCCCTTCCGCAGATCTAGCCTCGGGTCAGCACAACCAAGTTCCCGCGGAGCCCATGTCTTCACCAGTTGGCGAATTGACCAACAAAGCTGACTCGGATGCTCGCGAAACTGTCGCCATTGCGGAGCAGCAGCAAGCCCCCGTTGACAACGCCCCAACTCTCGACAGCCAGACTGCCGAGATGCATCCCCTTGACAACGCCGACGAGTCTGTCAGCTCCAACGTGGCTGATTCCAATGGCGATGCAAGCAAAGATCTGAAAACTGATCTTTTTGAAAGCCAGGTGCTAGTCCCCATCGCCACCTCTGTTCGCGTTCTAGCGGAGGAGGACCAAGCTGTTGCCGACAGCTGGGAAAGCGCCGACCAAGACGAGATTCTTGTCATTGAAGAGCCTGAAACACCCCCCGTGAAGGTATACAACTTTCCGATGAAGCCCTGGATATCGATCAGCCTTCAGGAAGATGCGACCGACCCCCGACCGCAGTTTCGCGAAGAATCTATCATGGACATTGCTCGACTCAAGAAAGATTTTGATCAGATCGACCGCAACCTGTACACTGCTTCGCGGACCTACATGACTTATGGTATGTCGAAACAAGGTGGCCTTCGAGTGATCCGACAGGATGATGGAAAGGACGCCAAGGTGTTCACGGATACCAAGGATCGCATCTTCAACGTTGGCATGTCTGTCACGCCCCCCGACCACGAAGGGCCTCATAAGGAGGCTATAATCGGTACAGGTATCAGCGGCACTGTGTACTGGGTTCAGCTCAAGGAGGGCGACAAAGACCACATTGATGATGCCCACCTGGAGCAGTATGGTTTCGCCCTTCCTCCCGTTTCTACGCAGGAAGGTGATGCTCCCGGCGGAGCTTTGAAGACACGTGCTAGAGCATCGACCGGCCACCCCGAATTCTTTGCCGTCGGCCGTGGGAAATGCATCAATTTTATTTGGCCCGCGCATATTCTCCAGAACAACCTGTTCAAACCTGGTCATGATCGTGTTGCTGACACCGAAAGACTGTTCAACGAATGCTCTCTCAAGATCAACACTGGCAAGGCGGGCAAAGATTTCACTTTCAGCCAGGATGACACTGTCGTCGTCTCCCTGGACAAGTCTGGTCGGGTCAAGTTCTGGGATGTTCGTGACCTTACCACCGCCAAGGAAGGAACTGCTGGTCGCTCTCCGTTGCCTGCGCACAATGCCATGGAGGTCAAAGAGCCTTTGATGACGCTTGCTAGCACACCGGAAGGTGAAAAGGCTTGGCCCACATCGGTTCTATTGCTGGACAAGCTTCGACCTTATCAGAAGAGGTGTGCCCTTCGCTACATGATTGTTGGTATGAAACAGAACCACACTCTACAGCTTTGGGATTTAGCTCTGGGCAAACCCGTCCAAGAGTTCAACCTACCTCATAGTAAGGAATCAGATGCTGTTTGCAGCGTCATGTACCACCCCGCTAGCGGTATGATTGTTATCGGTCACCCAACGAGAAATTCAATTTACTTTGCGCATCTGTCGGCACCGAAGTACAACCTCAGGAGCGTTTCTCAGGCCGACTACATTCAGCGACTGGTCAGCCAGGATTCCTCCATCTCGCAGCCGGATAGTACCGCTGTGATCTCCGGAGTCCGGGAATACTCCTTCGCAAATCGGGGCGTTTTGAGAAGTCTGGATATTTTGTGCAACCCTGCTATGATGCAAGATGCCGACGAGCCTACTCTATTTGAACTGTATGCCATGCATTCAAAAGGCGTAGCTTGCATGCTGATCAAGCAGCATGAGCTTGGATGGTCCAAGGACAACAAGGTTTTGCAAGCCATTGATGCTGTCACCGAGGGCGTCGTCACAGTTTCCAAGTTGAAGGCACCACAAGCCACGGAAATTCATGCCACTTCCGAAGCTCGTCCCAGTAACCGAAGCTCCGCTAAAGAAGGGAATAGCTCCTTGCCATCCAGCCACAGCGAAACTAGTCAGCGGGCCCTTGATTCCAGCATGCAACCAAATCTCGCTGCGAACAAATCTCGCAATGATGGCAAAGACAACGATGCCGCCGCCCAATCTTCCAGGGAGAATCAACCTGAGAGGCCAGAGAAGAAATCTAGAAAGAAGAAGTCTGCCGCCTCCAAGGAAGCGGAATCCTCGTCGCATGGGTCGTCTGCGACTGTCCGTGATGGGCAATCCGATAAAATGGATAGCAAAGGCATCAATGGCATCTCGTCTGACGCCATGGAGAATGCCATTGCCAATTTGGAGACCCGGCTTTCTGCTCAGTTATCGGACATGCTGAAATCGTCATTCAGAAACATGCAGAGTAAGATTGACGAAGGCGTTCGCGTCAGAGACGAGAGCTTCAACCATCATCAGATTAAGCTCCTTGACATGGTTTCCGAAGTCCTGAACGAAAACACTCAGCATGTTCTCGAATCTCTCATTCACAGAAAGTTTACCGAGTTGGTCATTCCGACCATTGGCGAGAAGACCAGCAAGGTTGTTACGGACACGCTTTCCAACAAGCTTCAACCAAGTGTTGTATCAGCTGTGCAAAAGGAGATACAATCTGCGATGCCGCAGGCATTGAAGCAGGTTCTGCGCTCCGGGGAGCTCTCGAGTTCGATTGCCGAGCGCATTAGCCCAGTTGTATCATCAGCTGTTCAGCGCGACATTGCCTCCACTCTGACGCAGCGCCTGGCGCCAACATTGAACTCAGTCGCGACGCAGTCAGCACAACGCGCGATTGGCGACCTTCAGCAGCAACACCATGATCAGCTCGAACAGTTCAAGGTCCAGCATATGGCAGACTCCAACAAGATTGATCAGCTCCGATCCCAGGTCAACCAACTCACGGACATGGTCTCTAACCTGGTGTCGGCACAATCTTTGATGCAGTCTGAGCTGTACAAGCTTAAGCAGCAACCCGTCCATGAGCTACCCGGCGTGTCTGGCAATCAGAGTCACCATGTGCCCAGCACAGTTGCATCACACGGATACGCCAGCAACAACAATGTCAACACAGCCAGCCATCCTCCGAGCTTCGCACCCAGTCAAACTGCGAGCAACACACAGCCATACATGGGCAGCCCGCAGTATATGCGAGGGCAGCAGCACATGAGAAGCCCACATGGCTCGAGCGGCCCTTCCGAAAATGTCGGTCCCGCGAATAACGTCAATGCTCTAGCAGGAGCGTACGCTCATCAGATGAACAAGAGTGAAGTCGAAGCCGACAATGATCTTAACCAGCGCATTCAGCTCATTGAGCAAGCCATTGATGCGGGCCGCCTCCACGAGGCCATCATTCAGTGGGTGCAGAGTGGGAAAGAAGCCGAAATCTTCAGACGTAGCTTGAGCCGTTACCCAGCCGCCAAGTTCGCGAATCTGCCGCCACTGATGCTTTTGGTTGTGATTGCGACGATTTCGAAAGATCTCAAGCCGAATCCGCGACTGAAGGAGGAAGTGGAATGGATTGAAATGGCAGTCCATGCTTTCGCTGACAACATTCATAGCCACGTAAGCTACCCCCTTTTACACGAATCAACGTCAAGAGCGCCTCATGCTAATGATTATTATAGGAATGGGAAAAGCAGGGTACCCGTGATGTCACTAGAAGCGCTTCTCAGACGATGCAACTACTGGTGAATCGTATTCGCCCGTTGATCGCGAATATGGAAGATGGCTTCCCGACGGATCCTTTCCTGATAAGCCTGGAAAGAGGCAAGCTTGAGTGGATTATCGGGACATCTGAGCACATCCTGAGTCTTTACCCGAATCAACGACACTATGAGTAAGAAGTGGCAGGCATTCTGAAACGAGAGGTATTGAGGTCAATGGATTTCCTTTGGTCGACGAAAGCGCGGCGAAAATGCTAGTCGACCGCTAATTATTCAAGTGGTCGCCCCTTGTACTTTTGGTTTTACATTTTCTCATTATTTTTGTTGCGATGCATAAAGATTCCCCCTTTCTGTCACGCAGGAATTGTTTTACGACATGGGAACGAGAAAGGAAGCTGGTTTGTATTGGACGGCGTGTAAGAGCGAGGCAAGATGACGCTGGATTTCCTCATGGCTTGTGACGGTAAACGATTTTGTTAGATAATGTATATGTTGGCTGTTCTTACACATCTTTTCTCGGCTGCCAGTGATGCATATCAAGATTCTCGTGGAGTAATGTATACATCCTGTCATTAGTAGAAAACTGCCTGCACCTTCCTTCACTCTCTTTACCATCCGATGTCCACCTACCTCTTGCTCTTGGGCAGCGTCCGCTGTCGGCCTTGTGGAGGGAGCCACGCCCGCGGGCCACTACCCGCCTCCCAACATGGCCTCCCAACATGGCCTCCCCTCCAGCTTTTCTCCTCACTTTCCCCTCACGCCCTGCCCCTCTGACAAATCGGTCAAGTTTAAAACCTAAAGGCTCTGATCCATCCTCAATTCGATAGACTCATTGGTTGTTCTGCGCAAGAATGGCTCAGCCGATTACAAACGTCATAGTGTTAATTATTTAGTTAAGATCGTCGCGATGTCCTACGCCACGTCCTGCCTTTTGCTGCCCTCAACCCTCGCCGCAGCAGCCTTAAAGAAACGAGTTATAGATCACATAAACCCCCACCCATAGCTGAGCACACGAAGGGGGGGGGGGAGGGGTAACTACAGTAGACTTACATGGACAGAACAAACCGCCAACTCCATTGCACAGTGTGGACAGTGCAAGCGCCAGGAACAGGCACATCGAGCGGGCACATCAATATCACGGAGTTGTGGCACATGCAATGTGACTTTCGTTCGTACAACTTGCACGTTAGAGAAAGTTCAGTGGGCATACTTCGGATCCTAGCTGAGAGGTGATCGGCCCCCAGCCGTCGGACCTAACTCTCATAAGACGAGGTTGGCCGTGGTCTTCAGGCCAGCCAACAAATGGAGTTGGAAGTGCCTCTGCTCGTCAAACAAGGCCTGGCTGGCTGACACAATCTTGGTGACGGTCCCTCCGGCTAGACGTTCCACTAACTAACTATGTACATAGCTATCCGTTCCTAGGTACCTACAAAACCTAGCAGGAGCTATTACATTAGTTAGTAGTTAGAAAACCCGTGCCAAAGGGCGCCGTAGCGTTCTCAGTCGCTGCTATTCGTATATGAGCTAGAAGTCGGGGTTGCTAGCTGCGTGTGGGCAGAATGATGGCCTGCCTATGCATACGTAGAAAGCCGTCATGTACCATCTTCAACGAAAGAAAGTGCCACTTCAAGAAAGAGCTGCAGTGGAACAAAAGTAGCACGTGCAGCAAACTGTCGCTCATCCGCATCCAGTTGTACAGTGTACCCATTCCGTGATTGGGTATGCGCTGGTTCGCTGCCTCCCTGACTCACGAGGTGGCTGCAGCACACCACGTCAACGCCTCCTCATGCGTGACGTGAATCTTTATCGAGTGCTACAACCACAGCATTAACGCTATGCCTAAAACTGGGCAGATGGCGAATAAGGAGGCCTCGTAGTCAGTAAGTTTCGCCGCCTTGTTAGATTGACGCATACCCGTCTTTCCGGTTGTCACCTTTACTGAACTACTGCTACTGTGCTAAACAAGCAACGACTTGCTTGTTCTGCAGTTTCGAGACTCCCGTTCCAACAACCCCGGATCACAGCTCCACAGACCAGATGTGACACTTCGGGATATTTTGCTTCCCGAAATAGCTTCTCCACATCTTCCTCTAGTAGTTCAGAGTAAGGCTCCTCGCCGACCATGATAAAGTACATGACTGATCCGAGGGCGAAGATGTCATCAGCCGCTTTGGCTGGCATATTCCAATCCCAGTCGGGAGGCTGATATCTTGACCCAGCCGCGATCGTACGGTCGGACCCTGCGACAGAACTGCCAGCGAAGTCGGCAATATGGAGATCAAGAGCCGTGTCGAGCATCAAATTACGTGGCGTGACATCGCAGTGAATGACATCTGCCGCGTGGAGCACACTCACCGCGGAAGCTGCCTGCAGAGTCCAACGCTTTCGAAGCTCTATAGGGACACATGACGTCTCCCTTAAATAAGTCGCCAGATCTCCTTTCTCGAGGAATTCCAGAGTTAGGCAACAGCTCTCGGGGTCCCAGTCAATCAATCGAGGCAAATATGAGCATTGCCCGATCCGTTGATAGACCGCGGCTTCCGTCCTCATATCCCTCCGATGATTCTCCTCCACCTTCCGGTTATACGGGTTCGACTTCGGATACTTAACAATGTGACATGAGGGTAGACGCTCAACGTGAGCCGTTGCTCCGCCGCTGATTTGCGTTCCCTTTGTGATATAGTATATAGTGCCGTACGGCACGTTTTCTGGAACCTGGAAAACAGACTCTGGCCAGTTAGGATGTTCCCTTCTTTGCCATGATCCCGGGACAGGCCGATAGATGATACGGGACGGAGGCGCAGGCGCAGGCGCAGGCGTCAGAGATTTCTGAATGGCTTAGTTAAAGAATATTGATAAAGAATATTGATAAAGAATGACCCTCTCATACCAATTCTGTCTCGATTTTTGTCTCCCGCGATAACCAAGGAAGCCTCAGCAGGCATCTTGATATGAGATTCCATAGGTCGCGGCACTGTTCGATGAAGTACCACCATAGACCCGGCGCTGGTGGCAAACGACGGAAGCGATCAAGCAAAAACATCAGGCACCGCTTAAAATGAAGAAAAGCTTGGAAACTTTGTTTGTTGCTCTCGGGGTAGCTAACCAGGGCTCGCCGTTGAAGCTAACCCGCGTGTGGAGTGCGGACGCTATCGGGAAAGGGGTCCTTTGCAGAAGCACGTCGGTGACAATGAGATGTGTTATATGTGTGCTGACTAACACGTGAGTCTCTCACAAACGTAGAAGCCCAGTTTGATATTTCAATTTGGGACAGAAGGCTCCTGGATTGGTCGCGGCCACGGAGAATATTGATTCGCCGTGGTTATAAGTGTGCGAGTTACGAATTATTAGTGGCAGAGGGTGTGTAAACTGTTTTCTGTTTTCTGAAGCGGGTCCGCTCGCGCATTGTCTATTGGACCATTTGTATCTAGGCGGTACCAACTGCATGAATCTACCCAAGTTACTTCCCTTCAACCTCAACACATCTAGCCCAGCTGCGCTACAGACGAGCAAGTAAATGCTGTCTTGGCTGCCGTCGGACTGCTAGACCGCGTTGACGACTACGATGGCTTGGATTCTCAGTTGAGCAAAGTCAGGCTCTCTCACCCAACTCCAGGTGCCATCGATCGATCCGCGCGCGCAATTCTGCCTGGGAGAGAAATAGGTAGTAGGGTTGTGTTGATTAACAATGCTAGTAGCAGCGTTGATGCAGAATTGGGCGACGAGAACTCCGATGAAGTATTCTCCAAGAAGAAATTTTGATATCAAGCAATAGGCTCTGCGGTAAAACTGCCAGCTCAGAATTTACACTACCTTTAAACACGCGAATCGCGACAGCTTCGTGTCAGGCAAACTCACCCCAAATGACCCCGCCTCCCCTTCCCCGGGCCGGACAGAGAAGCATTTGTCCGCCGCCGAGCAACTGCAACCACGCGTTTTTCTTTCTTTCCCCATCTTTCTTATTGCAAGGCGCTCAATGCCTTGTTTAACACGTATCAGGGGGCAGACTCAATGCCGCCGACGCTGCGCAATTTTGGAACAACAACTTGGAAGGGGGTTGCGCCGGCCATGATGCAGGCTGTTCCAACATTGAGACCACTTCGGCCCCTCTTCTCTCACCATACTTATCCCCCCCTCCTCCCAACCTTTCTGCGATGCAGGGTGACGGCGCATACGGTCGGTTGGTGGCGGGGACTTTTCCTGCGCGGGACCAGTACCAAGCCGCCTGGAGCCACCTGTGATGGCGAATCACACCCGCCATAGCCCGCGTCTCGCCTCGCTTGCTCGCTTGGGCAGAGTCGATTTGCGAGTCTCTCGGTCAGCGGCATTCTTCGGGTATTTCCCTGTTCCCCTCATTTGCCTTTATTAGACCTTCTCTCGTCCTCGTTTTGACTTGTGTCTTCTCCTCTCTCTCCTCCTGCCTGTCTCTCGCTACCAGCTCTACTCTACTCTACTTTCCCCTACTAACCACACTGCCCCCATCAAATCGAGTCAGATAAAGAAGATTTAAAGAGCCAGTCGCTGGTTATTTTTCTTGCCTATCACCCGCACGCCTCCATCATGGACTGGTCCAATGACACCCGCTTTCATGCGATCCCAGGTGCAGAGTCTGCAACTTCTCTCCTGCTAGAACTGCTATTGCATCATGGCTTGAACGCAATGCGATTTGTTTTTGCCCAGGTTTTGCCCAGCTTATCGACCGTTGTTTTTATCCTATACACCAGGTCCCATTTTGCACGCGGGGCACGTCACGAACGTGATGATCATATTGACCGGGAGAAGAAGGTATGCTTTCACACGCCAGCTACTTGATCTGCTTCACAGCTTCATTGCCAACTAATTTTACCCTATCCACAAGATTCTATCTCTTTATCTCGGGATTTTGGAACTTCTGATCCCAGCTCTGCAAGCATTCACGGATGGGCTGGACATGGGAGGGTTTGCACCCGTCAACTACCTCATGGGCTTTGTTGCTGCCATCACGGGATACGTCATCTTTGACAGGGAGAGCGAGATGGGATATCGGCCCTCTAAGTCCATAATCCTCTTCGTTGCCTTGTGGGCCCTGATCGACCTGTGCAAAACGTGGACGTATCTGCTGGAGGGTCACAGTCGGCTGCTTGCCGCAGGTGGTTTTGCCACGGCTTACATTCGGTCTCAGCTCCTGACTGCGATTCTGACGCCGGGATCTCCGCCAAACACAGATTTAGTCGCATTTCTACGACGGTGTGAAGCTCAAGTGCAGCGCGAAAGGGCAGAGTCGGCTCGCAAGAGCACGAGGGAGGGTAGATGGACTGTGTCGGTCGGCTCTGAACCTTTAGCGCGCCCAATAAAATCTCAGAAGACGAAGGATGCGACAAAGATACGTCCCGAGGCAAATGAGAAGTAACGCAACAACTCGGGCAATGCTAGCAAGCCAGCTGAACGAGCTGAGCGTTGGACGACGCAGTATCAGGCTGGGTCTCGGGCGTTCGGAAGATAGAAACTTGCCAACTTGATACTTTAGGGTCTGAAAAGAGCAAGTAATAGCTGAATAGCACTGTAGACAAAACCTGAGGATTAAATGAGAATGGCTGATCCTGAGATGTGTAGAACTAAGTCTAGTTACCCTAGAGGCTGACGCAGGAAATAACCGACTGACTTAGCAGCGGAAAAGATGCGATAATTAAAAAGTAATTTACTTTCATTAGTAGATTATGTTTTGTTCAAATAATGAAAGAGGCTACTAGGGAGGCCCAAGGTCGGGCGGGTAACTTATGCACTCCGGTGATACAAGTGCTTTGTCGTGGATCGAAGTGTGTCGCTGCGTCGACAGCAGGAGCCGCCAAGCTCTCCAAAGAGGGGCCGCGGCAACATTCCTGCAACTCTACGCTAGATCGCCCGAGAGCGACGATTTACGTGTGTGCATTACATGCAGAGACTCAAAATTAGCAGGGGGTGGCGCATATTTCGCCAAGGCAACAGCTTCATGTCGGGCACGACGCCCACCGACCGCACACTTGCGGAGCTAACGGCCAAGCTCGCCGAGTTCCGGGCGTCGCCGGCCCGGCTGGGGCTCCTCTACCCCCCGGGGACAACGCTCAGCAACTGGGCCAAGGAACTGGAGAGGGAGCACGCGCGGGCCGTGCAGGCGCCGCCGCCCGAGAGCGCCTTTGTCAGGGCGGGGCTGCGCTCGCGGCTGCTGGTGCTAGACGCGAGCTTCAACCCGCCGACGCTGGCGCACGCGCACATGGCCAAGCTCGCCGTGCGCGACGTGCTCGCGGAGCAGCGCGCGGCCCTGGCCGGGGCCTCCGCCGCGCCTGTCGTTCGGCCCCAGACGCGCCTGGTGCTGCTGCTCGCGGTCGCCAACGCCGACAAGCCGGCCGCGCCCGCGCCGCTCGAGCACCGCCTCGCGATGATCTACGCGTTCGCGCGACGCCTGCAGGAGGAGTTGCGGGGCCAGGGCGACGAGGTGCCCGTCGACATGGCGCTCACCTCGGAGCCCTTCTTCAGCGGCAAGGCCGACGCGCTGCGCGCCGCAAGCTGGTACCCGGGCGCGGAGCTGCTGCCGATGGAGTTTATCGTGGGCTTCGACACGCTGGTGCGGATCCTGGATCCCAAGTACTACAAGGGGGAAGCGAGCCAGACAGGGGAGGGTGCTGCCGGCTCGGGTCATCAAGAGAAGGGAGGCGTTGAAGCGGCGGCACGGGGGCGACGACCCCAGACGCCCATGATGAGGGCGCTGGACCCCTTCTTCACGCACGCGTCGCTGCGGGTGATGCTGCGGCCGGGCGAGGACTACGGCGGGCGCGACGCGCAGCGGAGCTATATCGCGGCGCTGGGCGGGGCAGCGCAGGGTGACGCGACTGGCAGCAGTCTTGACGAGGTTGGCGGCGACGCGTCCTGGATGCGCAAGGTGCATGTGCTCTCCGACGAGGAGACTGGCGGCACTGTGGCAGAGGGCGTGAGCAGCTCCCGGGTCCGCCAGCTCGTGCACGACGGAGGCCCCCCGGCCGCGCAGGACCTCGTGCATTCGCCGGTTCTTGACTGGATCAGTAGGTACGAGCTGTACAGGCGGTCGCGGTTGCCCAAGGGCACGTCTACGGACGATGGAGGGTCTGGTTGAGGTTACGTCGTTTGGCGACTGATGGAAGGCGGACTTTTGCAACTGAGGCCGTCTTGATAACAGATACGAGTGGGAGAAGGCACTTGGGGAATGTGAATGGGGAACACGAAGCAATGTACGTGATGTATGTGTTTATTGTTTTAGATTATTTTCTCTGTCAGTAGGAATAGCAATTCAGCATTGTGCAATATGTAATTCATATTGCGTGTTGTATGGTGTTCCTTTTGTGCAAAGCTGCGTAGTGTAGTTATCCATATCTGTGCCTCATTCATTATTTGTGATAGCGTGCGTGTTTGCCAGAGTAAGTCAACGCCAAGAGTGGACCCGTACTTTTAATCTCTCATTTTTTATTTCGTCGTTTTTCTCTTCAGATTTGCTTTCTGTCTTGAATTTTGACTCCGGATCACACGACTACAATTTCCTCAGACCCTGTTTCTCAAGTCGGTCAGCCATCACCATCCACAGCTCACCCAGCAACCGCAATCTAGAACCAAGCGGTGACCAGCCTCTCTCACACATCCCTGTAAAAAAAGACATTCTGATATCATGATATCAGAATTTTCGAATCCACACAGTCGTAGACCCTGGCGAAAAGTGAAAAATTCACGGGCGCTCGAGCCTGAGGACCCTGCAGGCTCCCGCGCGCCCCAGTGAAAAAAAAATCAGATTCTGCCTGCCACAAAAACTTTTAGGCGGTGAAGCGCAATCAGCGCCCCACCAATTCTCTCTATAAAGTCTCGTCCTCCCGCCCTCGTTTTGTCTCTTTTCTTCTTTTCTTCTTCACGTCGACAATACTTCAGTATGTGCACCCCTACCTTGGAAGCAACAGTCTCCTCCCCAAGACTCCAAGCCGCTTTCTCTCCCCGCCCTTCGAACCTGCCTTGCTGACCTCCATTCAAGGAGAATCATTTCTATAGTAATCGACCTATCTCTTGGTTCCCCAAAAGAGCCACAGAATCCACCCTGGTTGATGATTGCATATCCTCGACACCCTAGAGTGAATACTTTTCTTCTGGTCCTCTCGAACTGTCCGCAAGGATGGCGGCTTTGGCTCTTGGGTCTCTGCTGTATAGAGAGATGTGCAAGTCAGTGATTGGCCAGCCTCTGGCTGGTTCATGTCGACTTGCCTCGTTTCTTGATGATCTCGACCCTGTCGGCGGTCTGCCTTCGGGCGCGCTAGCAGGGTGGGTGTTGATGGACGTCTGACAGGCTTTCTTCTTTTTTTCATTGCTGTCCAAGGCTTGCCTCGGACGTGAAGAAGATTGATCCATCCCACCTGCTCCCGACCGCGCATCATTCTATTACATGTCACTTCCAATTGTGCAGGGAAGATCTTACGATCCCAGCTCGTCTTGATCCACGATTGCAGCACTGAAACTGTTCTATTGCACCGTTGGCTCATTCTCTCATTACGCGCCGCTGTTGTGACGCAGTTTTGTCTTGCGAGCGGCCTTTGTATTATTTTGTCCTACCCTATTGCGCATAAACGAATTCCTACCAGGTCGGGCGCGCAATGTTTTGGCAACATTCTTCACACCTACCCTACGTTGGCCCATTTTTAACAAAACCGAACCTTCAGCATGTTCCTCCAATCGCTCACTTATTACTACGATACAGAAACAACGCTCGGGGAGTTTTTTTCTTTTTGCCACACTAGATCGAAAAGCATCTGCCCTCCTCGCCATGATTGACTCTCAACCAACCTCCACGCTCTCCGAGAGACCAGAGACACAGACCTAACCATTGTCGCCCTCTACGCTTCCAGAATCATGACAGGCATGACATTGAGAAGCCACCTCTGGGGCTAAACTTTGAATTTGCAAAAACTTCCTCCACAACCACTGAGGAATTCTATCTACCCTAGCCTTCCTTGACTTGCCGTCAAGTTCTTTCGCGCTGGCAATCATCACCAACAGCACCATTCCCGTGTTAGCCATCCATCCATCTGCTCCATGCATCTAGACTGGGCAGCACAGGTACTGAAGAACCATCTCGAAACGCAGCTGCTGGAAGCGTACAAAGTACACCATCTGTTTTATTGCCCAGGTCCACAAGAGGCGCCATGCTTGGCCGGCCGTGGGCGCATTGGAAAGGCAGCGAACACTGAGCAAGACGTCGGATGAGCGAAGTGCACTCTGCTAGCGTAAGCTCATCATTGAACATTATTGCACCTGTAGAACGCTGATTAGTAAGTGAATAACGTAGTCCGTGGAGGTCCTCGTACTTCGGCATGCTCTTGAATGGAGCAATTCGAGTATGCCACGCGGGCATCCCTGAAAATTCGCGCTTGGCTGTATTTTTGTATACCCTCGGCCAGGGTTGTCTTCTGCGCTCCAGATCTCTCTGCGCAATAGGTCAAGCAGAAGTCGCGGCTCTCCCCTACACCGTTCCAGAATGCTCGGCGGCAAGCCGGTGACTGTTGCCCGTGCCGCCGGAGGCTCCCCACCAGTATCCGCGACCTGATATTTGATGCCCCATCCCAGCCAAAACGCCATCCGCTTAGCAAACATCTTGGCCTCTTTTTGAGATATTTCGAACGACAGGTGCTGGTCAAGGGGCTCAACCACAGGCATGATATCACCCCTTCTCCGCTCAAAATAACCCGCCATCAACTCCTCCAACCGGCAACGCTCGTCCGCTGCATGTTGGTCAACCGCGACGAGGGCAGATTGGGCTGGATCGGTGGTGGGTGTGACTCTGCCAAGAGGTAACTTGACTAATACAAACTTGTTATCCACCTGTGCAATAACCTCTGCTTCTGCGAGAGAATTTTTTGATATTTGGCCGCTGATATTGGTTGAGGCAGTGTGTCGGGTATTAGAGTCGGCTGGCAATTGATGTACCGCAGGTTCCACTGTATCAAACACTGGGTTTTCCCAAGATTGAATGATCCTTTCAAGCCACTGGCCTTTGCCCTTCAGACAGTGCGTATCTAATGTTTCGAAGGTTCTCAACTCAACGCTTTGTAGATGATGATTGTCAGCACCACCACACAGACCGCCTGCGAATGATTCCTCCGTAGCAAAGGGTTTCCGTAAAAGCTGGCCGCCCGAGCCAACGATTTTGGGTTGTACTGAGGCCATATCGGCATGATGGCCGACCTTGATTCGACGCCAATTATCGAACAGACTCAATGACGACTTCCCTGGACTAGGAGACCCGTTATCAGTGCTTTGGCCATCTTGGAATGGCGACAGCCGAGCATCTCCTCTTAATGGGGAGGGTAATTTCCGAGTATGCACGCGTTTTCGCGGGCGCATCTTGTGCTTTCGTAAGAAGGCGTAGCATACGGCGCGCAAAAGGGCGATAATAGCTGCCAAGGTTGAACTTTGTGGTCGGAGGAGGTTACCTGTCAACACATCTTCACTTTGAAATCGTAGATAAAACATGGGCCATCTTTCCGGGCCTTTTCTAGGCTTCCAGTATGATGGGAGATCACTACCCGTGGACTTTTCCTCTCGTCCGGCGTCCTCAATAACGCCAAAGCTTGAAGACGTGAATATTTCGTTCATCTCTTCAAAAAGAATATTCCCACCTAAAGATTTCTCAATAGGGTGGATCCCGAGGCTGATGAATTGCGAGTTTCTGGTTGCAGCAGGAACCGTGCTGATGCATCCATCGACAGAGATGCTACCATTCACTGCGGCCACTGGTATCCACGAATTGGATTCATCAGAGTCCGATAGTCCCGTTTGTGTTAAGAGACGGGATGTTTGCCGATCCGTGGCCAGCCCATCGAGACTGTTCATCCGGAGCTGACAGTTCTGCATGGCTTCGCGCAAAGATATCGAAACACTGCAGGGCCAGGCCAACAGCAAAGCAGTCAAGTCGTACGTGAGCGACTTGAATTCCTTTTCAAGATATGGCGGTGTGGAGAAAACAGATGCGCGGTGTTTTACCCTTACGGGCATTGACCCAAAGAGATCAAAAACAGCGACCCGCGTTCCATGGCTGAATGAAATGCGGTGCTGAACGGAAGGATCGGCGGTGTCTCTTGACGCTGCCGCGCCGTGGTGAACAGCTATAGAGCGATGCAAATCTTCCTCCTCAATTTTTGAAGAGATTATCACAAGTGATAACGCTGCGAGAGAAGCGAGAAAGTTTCCTTGGTGGCCATGATAGCTTGAGTAATGAGGAAAACGTGATGTGCCTGAATTTTACTGATGAGTGTTATGAATGTGCTGATCAGTAAAAAAGACATACTGTTCGCTTTCGCTAAACCGCCGTCTATTGTAAATTCCTTTGGTGGGATGCCCTCGCCATTATCTTCCACGGTGCAGTTTCCGCGAACGTAGTCGAGTACGATGCTGACTTTGCTGGCGCCGGCGTCCAACGAATTTTTCACCAGTCCGCATATGACCCCATTCAATGACACAATAGAAGAAGATGATATAATTTTGTCGATTACATCGTTAGGAAGCCGTTGGATTGACATGGCATGATGAGCGACACAGGTGACGAAGGGGAGTTGCCAGCCTGCCTTGACTGGCTCCACTAAATAAATCTAGCACCACTTTCTACTGGGGTAGCTTGAAGCACGGCAGGATCCGAATAGCAAGCATTCGGCTCGGCGGGGTTCGTGATACACATTTACGCTTCTCTAGAGCTTGAATCTTCCATTAACTGTCTCTTCACGCGACAGATAGTAGCGAGAGCCAGTCGAACGTATTGTGGTTAAGTTTGAGCATCTATGCAGTCACGTGATATTGGTGTACCTCTCCTCCCCCCCCTTCGTTACGTGCGCCGCGCTGCGTGACAGCCTAACTACCTGCATATCCACGCGGCGAAAGAACATCAGCTTACCATCAACAAAGACACGGCAAAATCTCGAGGGCGCTCTATTCCGCTAGAAGCATCTTCTCCCACCGTGCAAATACATAAACAGGAAGCGGTGCCATGATGACCAGCGAGGACATGATCCACGGAAGCCAGGGTAAATGCAACCATTTTGCATTGTTCATCACACTGACGAGACATCTACTTACACTCAGCAGATCGTCAACCTCAGCGTCGACGCCCATTTACAACTTGGGTTAAAAAGCTTACCAACTTCAAGAACTCGTCGGACCCCGAAAGAAATAAGCGACATGTCAAGCCTCGCAGAGGCGGCAAGCTGAACAATCCGTATCCCGAGTCCGGGACAATCAGCCAAAATCATGGCAACAGGCACCGATACAGCGAACATTCGTTCGCCACGCACCAAACCGGCGATACTTCAATCGCTGCCCACTCCGGTCGATATTCGGTAGATGATTTAGCACCACCCACAACTGGTGGAAGGAGCATGGCGGGCACGGCCTCGACTGAAAACGATGCTGCGCGATCTATTACTGCCCCTAGCCATGGCACAAGCTCCGTAACGGGCACCAGTCGGACTGTAGGAGGCGGTGTCGAATCTAGGCGAGGAGGCGATAGCACCTTCTCGAGCCCGGCTCCTTCGGTTCGCTCCTTGACCACGACTTTGACCACGATTCAATCCGTCGGACCAAATAACAACACGCAAGCACCGCAAAACAATCCAAGTGGCTCACACGGCCAGTCAATACAATTCAGCCAGCCATTTGCAACTCAATCTCCGGCATCTGCGATACCAGCACACTTGGCGCCACCAAGTAATCCGACAACCTATACTACTGCAACCGCCAATAACTTATTGACGGATAACGCCTCCATCCTGACCCTCGCTTCATCTAGCAAGCGACGCAGGCGTAGATCGATGGACACTGATGCTTCAGTGAGAGCACTAGCACCGTCGTCACTTTGGGGAGGCAGCCGGGAGAGTCTCCCGCTCAGTGTTCTTAGCTCAAACGTCGAGGGTGTGGTTCCTGGGGTGCACTCTAGCGGCCCAAGACTCGGAGCCGAGCGAAACAGTATGTATTCCACCACGGGGGCAGCTGCTGCTGCGCCTAGCGACCGCAACAGCCTATATACAAAGCAAGGTGATGGCGCCAGTGTGAGGAGCGGCCTCCTCGGCCACGGTCGACCAGACAGCATTGGGGGAGGAATCGGCAACCCTGGTACTGGATTGGCGAGTCCTATGGAAGTGCCAAATGATGGGTGCCCTAACTCTAAGCCTGAATAAAATGCCCTCAATGGGTGACTGGTATGGTTGGGCACTTTTGGGTCGATATAACGAGATGATTACGAATAGGTGAACTACTGGCTAGTGAACAGCGAGACTGCCGTAATTGGGAGATGAGGGACGGAACTTTCTGCGAGATACCCGCTACTTAAAGCACGATTGAATAGTTATTTTTGAAACATGAATACATATATTCTCTTCTGATGGTGAGAATATCCTGTGTCTGGGAAGTCTGCCCTGCCTGACTCTGCACCAGCCACTGGCGTGGAGTTAGCGCCACAGCTAGAGCTACCCCAGCTGTTGCCAGTCAGTGTCCCGCCGTCGTCATTGCGCTCTCACAAGCTTTGCCTTCAGTTCCTCAGCCAAATTCCATTCACACTACAAAATGGCCATCTCGGTAGGTTTCCTTTAGCAACTACAGCGCATTTACAGCAATCTATCGGCCGCTGCTCTCAGCTCATTCGCGCACCCGCTAACGCTGCGCAGTGGAAGTCGTTTGACTTCTTCGACGTCTCTCAGGTGGCCGCTCCCGAAGCCGAGGCTGCCCAACTATTCGAAAGCAACGATGTTTCAAGCGTATGCGCTGGCTCGGACAGCTTGTTCTTGGGATCGGGCGATGGATCTGTCAGCATTGTCGGCAAGAACTGGAAGGTGGTGAACAAATTCCAGGCGCACGAGGCGGGACAAGTAACGCACATGCGACAAGTTGAGGGAACCAGCATACTTGTCACGGTTGCGGTAAGTTGGGTGCTGCTTGAACAGCGCAACTTTGCAATCTTAACACAATTGTGTAGGAAGACTTGAGCAGCGAACCGGTTCTGAAAGCTTGGGCACTTGATAAGCTCGTCAAGAAGACAAACGTACCGACGTGTCTAAGTACAATCACGATCAGCAATGGCAGGCGACAGTTCCCGGTTTGTTACACCATCAGAAGGAAAGCTAGAGGCCTAGAAACTCACAGTCCGACATAGATCTCCGCCTTTGCTACCCTCGACGATCTCTCTCAAATTGCTGTCGGCTTTGCGAATGGTACCGTCACGGTCATTCGCGGCGATTTGATCCACGATCTCGGAACGAAACAACGAATAGTATACGAATCGGAAGAACCGGTCACCGGCGTGCAGCTAATGGAAGACGAAAAGATCACAACCCTCTTTGTGTCGACGACGTCCAGGATACTGAAGCTTGGCTTGTCAAAGAGAGGCCAGGGACTTCCACCAAAAACGGTCGAAGACAGTGGTTGTGCTGTTGGATGCATGACTCTGGACCCTGTCACAGGTGACATTGTCGTGGCAAGAGAGGATGCCATCTACACCTACAAATTGGATGGGCGTGGCCCCCCAAAGGCATATGAATCACCGAAGAAGATGATTGCTGTACACCAGGATTACATGGCACTGGCTTGCCCACCGGTCACTAGCAATGAGCCAGATTCTATACGTCGCCGCTTCACGAACGGGGCGGATGGGCTATTCGATTCGTCTACTTTCGTGCTGCTCGAGCCAGATCTACGCATCATCGCCCACACAGAGACTCTTATTTCGCCTGTCAAGTTCATCTTTGAGGTCTGGGGCGATATCTTTACGGTAACAGAGCAAGGAAAGGTAATTTTAGCCGCTGAATCTGATAATATCATATGCTAAAGCCTCCGCCAGGTCTACCGGTACCACGAAAAGTCAGTCCAGCAACGCTTGGATATGATATATCAACGAAACATGTTTCCACTAGCTTTGGAGCTCGCACGAAACTCTGGAATGGATAGCAAGGAACAGAGCGTTATTTATCGCAAGTTTGGCGATCATTTATACCAAAAAGCCGACTATGATGGCTCCATGGTACAGTATATTCGGGCAATCGACACCACTGAACCTTCGCAGGTCATTAGAAAGGTGAGTACCCAGCCACCATGCCACTACAGTCGCTAAGTATTTCAGTTCCTCGATACACAACGAATACATAATCTGATAAGGTATCTCGAAGAGCTGCATGAACATAGAAAGGCAACAGCAGATCACACAACGTTGCTGTTGAACTGCTATGCCAAGCTTAAAGACAAAGAGAAACTGGAAAAGTTTATCGAATCTCCTGGCGACCTGAAATTCGATCTTGACACAGCAATCTCGATGTGCAGACAAGGAGGCTACTACGAGCAAGCAGCTTACTTGGCAAAGAAGCACGGCGAAACAGAACTGGTGGTCGACATTCTGATTGAAGATTCAAAAAATCACGCCGCGGCGCTCGAATGTATTTGGCATCAAGATCCAGAAATTGTAAGCTCAACTCGAAGTCTACATAAAGGATGTGCTAATAAATTTGCCCAAGGCGTACCCTTGCTTGCGAAAGTATGCTCGAGTTCTCATTGAGCATTGTCCGAAGCCAGCGACCAAACTGTTTAGCGACTATTATACTGGTCGATACAGGCCGAAGCGAACGCCCGTCGCCGTGGTTGAAAGTGCTGGTCACTCGTCGAACGCATTCACCTCTGGCGCTGCCAGTGCTGTACAAAATCTTTCAAATCTCTTCACTCTGCCATACATCAGTCCTGCTTCAGCAACGGGCACACCGGCTGGTGCGAGACCAGCCGTGGAAGGTCTGCCCCCTAACGAAGATGACTTTCCGCCTCCCAAATACACGCCACCCGAGCCAAGAACGGCATTCTCGTCGTTCATCGATCATCCCGACGAGTTTATCGTGTTTTTGGAAGCTTGTTTGGAGGAGAAAAATATTCAAACGTCGGACCAAACAGATTTATATACAACCTTGTTCGAAATGTATCTGTATAAGGCTGGTGAGAAGAAGGGCCTGCACAGAGAAGAGTGGGAAGCAAAGGCAAAAAAGCTGATCGAGGGCGAGCATGTCCCCATGGAAAGCTCTAATGTCTTGTTGCTATCGCACTTGTCTAATTTCAAGGACGGCGCTGTGTTGGTCAAAGAGCAGGCTGGATTGTTGTCGGACATATTCCGGTCCTATACCTCGGCGCGAGACACTCAAGGAGCGATGAAAGCACTGCGAAAGTATGGCCCTGAGGAACCTCAGTTGTATCCCGCTGCCTTGGCATACTTGACTTCGGATCCGAAAATTCTGGAAGAAGCAGGGCAAGACGAACTTGCGGGCATCCTGGCTAAGATTGACAAAGATGGCTTGATGGCCCCCTTGCAAGTTATCCAGACATTGGTTGGCCAGTCTGCCGGTGGTGGCTTTGCGACAATGGGGATGATCAAGCCATATCTGCAGGAAACAATCACTCGGGAGCGAAAACAGATCTCGAGCAACCGTCACAGAATCAGAACACTGCGGACTGACACAGAAAAACGACGCGCCGAGATCGAAGAGCTGAACTCGAAACCTGCCATATTCCAGGCTACTCGATGTACGGAATGTGGCCAGGGGTTGGATTTGCCAACCGTCCACTTTCTATGCAAGCACAGTTTCCACGAAAGATGCTTGCGGAGTGGTACAGAAGAAGGCGCCGAATGCCCCAAGTGTGCGACTGGTAATGATATGATTCGCAAGATTCGACGAGGCCAACAGGAAGAGGTGGATAAACACGACCTCTTTAAGTCTGCTTTGGAGAGGAGCGAGGATAAATTTGGCACTATTGCAGAGTGGTACTCACATGGGGTGATGGACGCGTCTCAAAATGCAGAGCATGCTCCGTAACAAGTCCATTGGCAGAAGATGTAGTCGACGGATTGATACATGTTTATAGCGCGCAGTTGGGAATTAATTTAATACCTTGAAGATTGAATCGCGCCCATCCTGTCCGCGAATCGGCGTCGTCGGAGGCAACACTGTACCTGCTATGCTGCAACCATGTCGCATGGCAGTTCTTTTTGTCTTGGTTGGAACCAATAACTAAATGCCTGCAACGTCACATAAAATGAGAACCGTTGGGCTTTCTCTGGCGCTGCTCGCATGCTCTGCTGACACGAGCCAGCGGGCTTTCCATCTGAGGCATATACCGCTCTTTCACGATGATCCTGGCATCGCGCGCGCGATTGGTTGTCGACGACCAAAAGAGAAGCCCCGGCATTAATAACGCCAACGTGCCCTTTCCTGGGGGGGGGGGGGGGGGGCGCGTGTGCGCATCTGCCGAGACGTTTGGCCACGACAGACAAAGATCGAATCTAGGTGAAACCCGGTGGACGTGACTTGGCGAGTCAGCTGCCTTCTTTGGGCATTCCAAATTGTCCGTCGTCGATTTTTGACTGGGCGTCGCAGAAAAATAAAGAGGGTTGCGGGTGCCGTATTTTCGACTTCTGAGACGGGGGCAATAGTCAAGGTTGGGGGGAGAATTCGACAAGTTACAACTCAAATCATTTATTTATTGAGGCACTCAGCCTCGACCACTTCATCAGCGAATGTCACCGCCTGGATATCATGGATCAGGGTATCTACTCACAGAAAGCCTCTCCACACGGGAGGGCTGCCTGCCTGGCTGCTTCAGGCGGTTCTTGGCTCGTGGCTTGACGAATGCCATGAGAGAGGGGGAGGTGTTGTCGGAAATGCGAACTTTTTTGCAATTGTGCGTGAGGGGAACGATGCTCATCTAAGATCCTCAAGAAAAGGTCAGCCGCTGTAATTCGATGGTCTAGCATTCCCAGTCTCGGATCAATCTGAAGAGACAGCGCTCACCGCACTAGTCACAACAACGGACAGCATTTCATCTGACGGCATCACCAGATGGCAGAGGTGTAATTCGTACATATGGGGTATAACCACCTGTCTGATCATTCGGCCGGGCAATCATGCTAGCCCCGAGCTTGTGCCAACTTATTTTAATTCGTCCGGCAGCTCCAGTTTCAAATTGTTTCGGCCCCCTCCCAACTCGACTATCTCCGTCCACTTTACCCAAGTGTCCGGCTCAGAAATCAGCCAACGACAGGCGCCTTTCCCCCTTCCCTTGTCAATCCTTGCTTGCTGACAGCGCCTTCCTCCGAGGAAGGGGATGCCTCTTGGCTTTGGAAGCATTGCGAAGCCAAGGATCTAGACAACACTCTCACACAGTCGTGGTTGGCTCCGCCGTCAAACTCAATCAATCAAGGTGGGCGGCGACTCGGCTTTCAATGGCTCGGGGCGGCAGTATGAGCCGTCTTGAACCCAGCTGAAGTGAGCGCTCATGGTATCCTTTCCCTCGTTTAGTAGTAGGAGAATTATGTAGTTAGTTAGTGGTAAGCCGCAAAGCCAATGGGGGCCGACACGATCGCCCCGGCGTCGATATGCGGATGGGACAGAGCCAGGGGAGGGGGGGGATTGGTTTTGCAGGATGGCTCATTAATGGCTATGCTGCCGGTTGCTTATTACCCTTTTCCCTCTTTTCTTCCCACGCTTCCTGTTTTATGAAGAAGGAGGCTAGTCTGCGTTCATTGTTGTAACCATCACCGGCCACAAAACTACAACAAACTTCCGACTTCCACCCCCTAGCCGCCTCTTCCGTCTTCCTGGGTGGCAATGGTGCCGGCACTGTTGGTCTGAATCGACGCTGGGTGAAGAAACAAAACGAGGCCATGATGGGGAAAGGCGGC
Organism: Cordyceps fumosorosea ARSEF 2679; assembly: GCF_001636725.1. Classification (NCBI taxonomy): domain Eukaryota; kingdom Fungi; phylum Ascomycota; class Sordariomycetes; order Hypocreales; family Cordycipitaceae; genus Cordyceps; species Cordyceps fumosorosea. The sequence goes on along the minus strand of NW_017387305.1, from coordinate 1,217,517 downwards.
GACGTGAGCGTGTTGGCGTGCGCCATCGGCCTCTTGTACTCTCTGGCCATCTGCGCCTTTGTGGTCCGTGTCTGGGCGAGACGAAGGACGAGGCGCTGGGATGTCGACGACTACGCCTACACGGCTGCTTTTGTAAGAGAGAACGAATAGCGGGACAACCTCGTCGACGGTTGAACTGAAATGAGAGAGCCGAGATGACTAACCGTTGTTGCCTTTGGCCTCCGTCTAGATCGTGGCCGTCGCCCACGCCGTCCTGACCTCGTTCTGCATCGCCAACGGCTACGGCCATCGCGCGCAAGAGCTGAACGCCTCCAACCTGGACGCCGTCCAAATCGTACGCCCACCCGGCCTTGGCCGCCCTCCTTCTTTCCCGGGAAAATTGTTTGACTAACATGGAGAGGGACAACGAAAGGCGTACTACGTCGCCCAACTCACCTACGTGCTGTGCTTCGGCCTCGCGCGGATGTCCTGCGCGCTGTCCGTGAGCTTCGCTGCCCACGGCACGTCGCTCGTCTGGCCGGCGCGGACGACGGCGGCGCTCGCGGGCGTCTGGGCCGTGGCCTCGGTGCTGTGCCTGGCGCTCATCGACAACGCCGACCGGCCCTGGACGGGAATCGAGACCAAGTCTATTGTGAGAGCCTCCTTTTCCCTCTTGTCATTCCCCTCCTTGCCGAAGAAGAGGCAGCTAATAACGAAATCAACGCTGGCAGTTCTTTCGATGGCTCGGGATCGAATCTACAGGCGTACTGCTCGAGCTGTCGCTGTTCATCCTCTCCACGAGCGTCGTCTGGAACATCCCGCTCGCTCCGCCCCGGCGTCTGCAACTAGCAGCCGTGTTTGGCATCCGTCTATTGTAAGGGGCCCCGGGCACATCTCCGTACGTGTTTATGCTGACCCCTGCGCAAGCTTGATACCGGTCATCTCCGCACGGCTCATCTTCCTCCAGCCGCTGAGCAGCTCCGCCCCCGCGTGGACCGCCACGGCGCCGACGCTGCTCACCGAAGCCGCCCTTTCCCTGTCCGTCACCATCGGCTGCGCCGTCGCCGCCCTGCACCCGAAGGCGGCCAACGTCAACGAGGAGGAGGGCGGCCCGACGACACTTTCCAAGATGGGCGGCGGCGAGCGCTATTATCGCCTGGACCGGCTCCATAGCAGCCCCAGCAAGCATGGGGGCGGGGCGCGGGCGCTCCGCGTCGGGAGGTTGAGGACGAGGTACCGCCCGGTGACGCCGGACCTGGACTGGAAGCCCTATCAAGGCTTCACGGAGGCATCCGAGGCCACAGCGTACCCCCCGCGCGTGCACATCTCGAGCGGAAGGGAGAGGGCCGACGCAGGCGTGGAGGGAGGGAGCGGGGGTCGGATGACGGAGCCGACGACGCCTCCGAGCACGCCGCTGCCGATGGGGATTCACAGGAGGACGGAGGTGATTATAGAATACACCTGAGCGCGGAGGCACGGCCACCTGCTACTTAAGAATCACCAAATGATGGCTGGTCTCGTGTGTGTCCGAGCATAACGCCTCAGTTCCGAGTCTGCCTGGGTCCGGACCCAGCGCCGACAGCCCCAGGCGATCCTCGCCTTCATGGAGGCCCTACACGCAGACGGAACGCGAAGCGGGAGGGACCGAACAGAGCAAGCTCAGACCTCCCTTCCCAAATACAACGGCAAAAGGTAACAGAGACTTTGCCACAGGTGCACGCATACCTGGTATCATGCTTGGATAGCGACGGCACGGAAGCTGCCCTGGTTCCGCCACCTACACCAAACTCACCACAACCAACGACCAACCTCCAACTAGTTAGTACATATGAATGATACCCACCACTTACCATAGCTTCAAGCCTTTTAGAGCAAAGTCACCAGATGAAACACGTTTGAATAGAGAGATGCGAGTCGAGCAACGTAGACAGTAAACGTGTCTGCAATCTTGTTGTATAAGTGTAATGCCGAAACCAAAGTTCATCTTCTTGCAATATGTCCGTAAATGCACGTGTTCGATAGGAAAAAAGCAAAAACGCCGAGTGGTCCCCAAACATCCCAAGATCATAACGTCGTATCCTGCTTCGTCTTCCAACCAGAAGCTCTTCCAAGAAGCTAGGAGTGTTCAACCATCACACACTCACAATTCCCAAACCCATCCATCCATATTCATGTAAGTCCCGATATCCTTATACTCATGACGATAAAAGCCATTCCAAAAAAAAAGAGACGCCTGATATAAATATCAAATACAAATGCAAGAACAAATTCATGAGAGAAAATACAGCGCCCATGGAGTCGTCTCAAGACTCGATAGTCTCTTGCTGCACTTTGATGGCGACAGCATCCCACCAGGTGCCGTGCGCGGCCCGGTCAACTGAGCCGACCTTGTCAAGCAGATCAGAAATCTGCCTGACGCGGTCGACAAACTCAGACAGGCCCAGGCTGGCAAGTTTCTCGCCCGCCATGTTCGCCGCCTTGACCTTTTCGTTCGCCGACGAGGAGCCGGGGACGAGTCTAGCCAAGATGTTGCCGCGGAGCCGAGTGAGCAGCAAGCGAAGCACCGGCTGCGTCGGCTCGGCGCCGGTCCGAGCCATCTCCTGCGATGCTTCCAGAACTTTGCGCACGAGCTGCCGCAGCTGCGTCTTTGTCGCCGTAGGCATGGACCGGCCAGCCTCCAACGCAGCCATGGTGCCGTTCAGGGTGGTGTCGACAGATGAATGCTCATTCTCAAGCACCGCCAGGATGCGAGAAGCCTCCATCTTCCACTGTGAGCGGACATCCCGCTTCAGCAGGTTTTTGCACTGCAGTAGCACTGCACCGACTGTAATGATTCGTTGCACCATGGTCGAAACCTTGGTAATGCGTGAAATGTCCAGGCGCAGCATTTCCGGTACCTGATCGGGCGAAATAGGCAGCGCGAGGGTCGTGAAAACATCCACGAGCATCTGCGCATAGAACCGTGAGGCAGTGGGCCGCGATTTCGGGTGGTTGATGCCTTCTGGATCGCGGCGCTGGACCTCAGCCATCACCTTGTTAGTAGCCTCTCGCCAAGCATTTTCAGCAACAATGAGGCGGACATCGCCAGCCGCAATCTCCTGCGCGAAGAGCTTTGCTTCATACTGTGCCGCAGACTCAATAAGTTGCGGCGCAAACACGCACAGCAAATAGTTGACATGGTCGCAGAGCATCACATCGATGAACCCAATCAATGCCTCAACGCGATCGATGACATTGCCGTCAGCCAACTTGTCCCGGATAAGGGTATTGAGTTCCTCATCACGGACCGGGGCACAGAGCTTGGGCAACAGGGATGCCATGGCAGTGAAGAAATGTTCGTAGGAAAAGTTGCCCACCGTAAACTGCCGTTCTGCCATTTCAAGGTCAAGGATCTCGCCAATGAGATTGTACATCGAGTTCCCCGGCGTGAGCCGCTGTAGCTTATCCCTGATAGTACCTGCCATGCCGAGAAAGATGCGAAAGTTGGCTTCGTCATCATCTGCATAAACAACTGCCCTGATATGCGTGTATAGAGGTCTAAAGGTTGCAGCTTGCTGCTCGACATATTCCTCTGTCGGTATCTGGTACTCTTTATTGATTGCGAGCTCATGCACAACGACACGGTTGTCGGGAAGCAAGCCCGCCAACCCGGTCTTGGGTGCGGATGATTGCTGGTGGCTTGAGCTCCGGCCCTGACCTCGACCAAGTGGTGTCGAGGGAGGTGTGAGGGTCTGCGAATCTGGAGACACGAGGCTGCTGGCAGTTGCAGAAGCATCGCCAGCCGAGTTGTCAGCAACTCGCGGTTTAGTGTCACCGGTAGTTTGCTTCTTGGCTTTGCGGGCGTTGCGCGCTTCGGCAACGGCCGCGAAAATCAACTTCCTTCCCTTTTCTTGGCCGGCCAGCCGCTTGATACGGGCGATCAACATTACTTGGCTCTCTTGAATGCTCTTTCGATATACGTCAGCGGCGGCATCGTCGGTACTATCTTTGACTGTTTGGTAGATGGCGTCAAGCTCGACAAACTGCATGACCATGACCTCCACAAGAGCGTTAGAGTCACGAGACTTCCAGGCGATGAAGGCATTGTAAAACACCGCGTAAGCTTCGGGGATGACGTTGCGCATAGAGGGTGGAACCGTGTAACGGTGGCCGGGTGTGAGCCAAGACAGGATATTCTCAAATGAAATGAGAAGGTCTTTGGCTTTACCAATGAGATCTTGAAGCTGAGGATTGCTCAAGTCAGCCGCCGGCAAGCGGTTTGTTGCAGCGGCGGGTTTTTCAAGATCGCTATTCGATCGAGTAGGATCATCCTTGGTGCTCAGGACTTTGTTGGGGTGGCCGAGGATCATGAAAGCACTCATAAAAGTGCGGCAAGCAGCCATCTCCGCAACAGAGTTGGGCTCGCCTTCTTGCAGACCGCAGAGACGTAGCAGACGGGCAGTAACATGAAGTACACTTTCTTGGGAAAGTAACTCAACGACGGTGTCGAAATCGGTGTCTCGAATGCCGTCAATGCTTATGCCAAGTTTGTAGAACTCGTCAATAGCTCGTTTACGGAGAATGGAGCTCCACCAGCCATGGATAAGCAGCGCGGCATCCTGATCAGACAGCTTGCGGGCCTCGCGCTCGTTCACACGAGCCAGTACGTCAACAGATTTCTTGGAGGCGCTGTTGACGCGGGTCTTGCGAGAAGCATTTTTGGAGAGTAGTTCCTCACGGCGGCGCTGGGCCTCGGCCATGCGCTCCTCCAACTGGGTTTTGATGCGGGCGACTTCCTGCTCACGCTTCTCTTTGGTCTGTTCGGCAACCTGCTTGGCTTTCCGTACTTCCTCAGCGCAAGTGGCGGCGATTTCTGCAAGATTGCGGTCTCTCGCCTGCTGGGCTGCGAGGGCCTTCTCTTCCGAGGCCTGGCCACGTGGGGCGGCCTTTGCGATGGCAGCTCTCAGACGAACCTTTTCTGCGTGAGCAGCACGGTCGGCCAGACGGGCTCTGCGATCTTCGAGGAAGGAGGCTCGGCGAAGGTGTTGGGCGACATATTTGCTCTGCTGATCGGGATGGGTGGAAGATGCGTGGATGGAAGAGCAGCGGGAATGGGCGGAGGAGATGGAGTTTCGTCGAGATGAAGCGGCGGAGTCACGGCGCCGGGCGTGCGAGGGGCGGTAGAAGCGGTCGGCAATGCGCTGCGGCGGCGGATAGATGCGGGCATCCTGATCGCGAGAATCTTCGCTGGCCCATACCGTTGGGAGATCGAGATCCAGGTCGAGGTCCATGGCGTTGCCGTCAGAAGGCTCGGCGTTTGACTCTTCGATGTTACGAGAGGGCTCGCTCAGGTCCATAGATGGTCGGCGCATCTTTGGTGGGTTGGCCGGTGGTGCTGAAGATAAACTGAATCTATACCGATGAGGTGGCTGGCGTTTCAGCGCCAGAGGCCGAGGGAGCGGCGAGCTGGTCGTCTATGTCTCTGAATGAATGCGGATGCAAATGCGATGCTGATGTATGCAAGGTCGTGGGGCGGTGGTTGGGTGTCTGGGCGAAGCCTGGCTTGGTCGACTTGCGCGTCCCGTCGCAGGAGAGGGCAAAGACAATAATAATACAGGGAAAAAAGGGCCCGGGCGCGCAGAAGGTTTATGCAAGAGGCGGCGGTGCAGGGAGGAGCGTGAACCGTGCCGTATTTTGGTCGATGTGACGAGGAAACATGGATGTATCTTGGCAACCGGGGTAGATAGATGAGCGGCGAGATGGCGCGTGATGGGAGTTGTCTTGGGATGACGCAAGGAGCAAAGCCTGTCGCGAAATGCAGGTCTCAAGATCCCCCACCAGGGCGTTTGGAAGGTTGTGGAAGGAGAGAGAGGCGATGACAGAGCAAGGAGTTGGTTGGCTGGAGAGGACGGCAACGGGGAAGATGACGCTGGGAACGGCACAGGTGCCGATTTGAAGGAGAAACTAGGGTTGGTGCATTTGATTTTGCGAGCGAAAGAGTTGGACTGTTGATGTTTGCGGCTGAAGCAGTTCGAGATGTGCTAACTACTTGCAACGTCTACAGGTACCTGTGAGCAGAAATGCACCATAATTTGCTAGAGGTTTGCTCAGAATTACTCGAGGCCCACTGTAGATAGTTAGTTTGGTGTAGTTTGCCGCTAAGTCTTCAGCCACTTCAGCGACCAGAGGATGAAGATGATAAGTTGAGGAAGTGGATTTGAGGGATACTGATGTTAGTTATATGAGTTGACGGGATTATTTTGCTCATTATTATCCCTTTACCATGGCTATTTAATCTTTGTATCTCATGTTATTTCTGTAGATACTCGGTAGTTGCAGGCGGAGGGGTAACGCAATATGCCCAGCCACCGATTTTACGAGTCGCCAATCTACCTTGATCAGATGAGACAAAGTAAATGCAGCTATTATTGGATCTTTTGGCTAGTTAGGGGGCGCAGTCGAATGGCTCAATATTTAACCCCAAGATTCACACAAACGGCTGAGGACTTTGGAGACAAGTGGCGGTGGTTTAAACATCAGCCACAGCTACTTTAGGCACCGCCACGTGAGTTGTGGCGTCAAACGTTGTCAGCAAGCACCCTCACATTGAAGAATAATTTGCATCATCAGAGGCAACGAGCAGAGCGACTTAGCCAGCTTCATGTCCACGACATGGAGAGTGGCCAACCACGCAGCACCAAGGCTACCGAATTCATTCTGTAGTCATCTTTTCACCCGATTTTGAAAGCAATTGGCTTGTCCGGCTGCTCAGATTCGCGCTCACGGTAAGGGGCTGCTAACCATTTGAACGACTGGGCCTGCATCACGAAGCAGTCGGCGCGACGGGCCACGACTCAGGGGTCATCAAGCACCATACCGCAGCCACACCGCGGTGAACAGCAATCACCCTACCCGAATCTTGCTGCGCATATGGTTTGCATCCGGGTGGCTGCAACATGATGGATTGCCCAATTCGGCAAGCTGCCCGCTGCTGGCGCCTGACAAGCTTCAGCGCTGTTCGAGCTGCTGCTAGCGGGCAAAAGGCCCTGCAGCGGACATCACTCAATGTCTCGACGGGCCGAAGCCGAAGCAAGGCGACGCTGGCCACAGTCGGCTTAGGTGGGCGCTGTCAACTACACCAACAAGTGACGTCGGTACCGCAGCCGGGCATACGACCGGGGATGCGAAGGGTACCGTTGCCGGGACCGACCCGGAGTGGGATGACTATGAGGTGAGTTTTTTTCTTTGCTTTCCAAACATCGTCGAGCGAGCGATGCAAGTGATGGCCGCCCCCAAACCAAGAAAACTTCCGGTAGCGCCGGCTTGCGTTATGGCGTGCGTTACGGCGTAGTTTACAGCAACAGAGCGCCGAGCCAGCCAGTGCAGTACGGATGCCGCTTTCAACAGTGTTGTCTCGCGCTGTAATTTGAATTTTACATTTTTTTTATGTACTATACTTTCTGCCCCCTTTATCTTTCTTATCCCTTTATATATCTTTTTCATTCTCTCATCATTTTCTCCGTCTTTTGCTTTCTATACTTCCTTTTATTCCTCTTATACTAGCGCCTCCCGCTTGCCCCTCCATCCCACCGCCCCGCATCAACCAAGTCCCCGCCGGTCACAAACCCCCCAGCTCATGATACTTGCCTTCTCTGTTTGACAAAACTTCTTACGTTATACGTGGCTCTCATTCTCGTACTCCCTTTTCCTACATCCTTCTCCCCAATCCATCTTGCTTTGCCCCTCTTCTTTTCTTCAGCCGCCATCTTGTCCGCCCTCCTGTCTGTGACGCTGCTCTCCCTAGAAGCTTCACTTCAAGCTGCTGACTTCAGTCTGTCCTGCCCCGCCTAGACTTTTACACAATACATCACCGCGAACTTGTTCCGCCGCTTCGCGTGCGAGATACGCCGAAACCATGTCTGATCGCGAGGTACTCCCCGACAATGTCAAGCCTAACCACTATGCGTTGTCAATCAAAGACATCGAGTTCAAGAACTGGACCTACCAGGGCACCGTAACGTTAGTACCACCTGCCGCTGCCCCTCCCGCCATGGCGTTCAGTCATAACGCGATAGCTACAAGATGGTCATCTATGTTTCGAAATCCTGACCCTAGCTTTTAGAATCGAGTCCGAAATCGTCAAGCCTACTAACCAGATCATTGTCAATACCCTCGAACTCACGCTGCTCCGTGCCAAAGTTTCGGTCGACCACACAAAATCCACTCAGAGCTGGGAATCTACAAACTTCTCCAATGACGAGAAGGCCCAGCGTACTACCGTCACCTTTGACCAGGAGATCCCTGTCTCCAGCAAGGCCACTGTTGTCATTGAGTTTCAGGGCATTATCAACAACGACATGGCCGGTTTCTACCGCTCCAAGTACAAGCCTGTCGCTGGCACTACCCCCGCCGCCTCCGTTCCCTTCGACGATGAGTGGCACTACATGTTCAGCACCCAGTTTGAGTCCTGCGATGCTCGCAGGGCTTTCCCTTGCTTCGACGAGCCGAATCTCAAGGCGACCTTTGATTTTGAGATTGAAGTCCCCGTTGACCAGGTCGCCCTCAGCAACATGCCTGTTAAGGAGACCAAGCCGTCCCGAGATGGCTGGCAGGTCGTCTCCTTCGAGACTTCTCCTCGCATGAGCTCTTACCTGCTTGCCTGGGCTGTTGGAGACTTTGAGTACGTCGAAGCCTTCACCGACCGTCGCTATAACGGCAAGCAGCTCCCCGTTCGTGTCTACACTACTCGCGGCCTGAAGGAGCAGGGTCGCTGGGCCCTTGAGCACGCCCCTCAGACCATCGACTTCTTCTCGGAGATCTTCGATATTGACTATCCTCTGCCCAAGTCTGATCTTCTTGCTGTCCACGAGTTCACCCACGGTGCGATGGAAAACTGGGGACTTGTCACCTACAGGACCACTCGCGTCCTCTATGATGAAAAGACCTCTTCGCCCCGTCTGAAGAACGACATTGCCTATGTCGTTGCCCACGAACTGGCTCACCAGTGGTTTGGTAACCTCGTCACCATGGATTGGTGGGATGAGCTCTGGCTTAACGAAGGTTTTGCTACTTGGGTTGGCTGGTACGCTGTCGACCACATCCACCCTGACTGGGAGGTTTGGGCCCAGTTCGTCAACGAAGGCATGGAAACTGCGTTCAAGCTCGACGGCCTCCGCGCCAGTCACCCCATCCACGTTCCCGTCCGCGATGCCCTGGACGTCAACCAGATCTTCGACAGCATCAGCTACCTCAAGGGATGCTCCAGCATTCGCATGCTTGCCAACCACCTCGGCGTCAAAACTTTCCTCAAGGGTGTATCCAGCTACCTGAAGGCCAATGCCTACAAGAATGCCAAGACCTCCGACCTTTGGGCTCACCTCAGCGAGGCCTCGGGCAAGAAGGTCGACCAACTTATGGGTCCCTGGATTGGCAAGATTGGCCACCCGGTCATTACGGTTTCCGAGCAGCCCGGCCAGCTCTCCGTCAAGCAGGCTCGCTTCCTCTCTAGTGGTGACGTCAAGCCCGAGGACGACACCACCACCTGGTGGGTGCCTCTCGGTCTTGAGGGCAAGAAAGGTGAAGCTGGTATTTCCTCTGTCGAGCTGAATGCTAAGGAGGAGACGATCAACGACGTCGACGATGACTTTTACAAATTCAATACCGGGGCCACGGGTTTCTTCCGCGTAAACTACCCCGAGTCGCGTTTGGTAAAACTCGGCTCTCAGCTTGACCGTCTCGAGCCCGTCGACAAGATGGCTATCATTGGATCTACTGCTGGTCTCGCGTTTGCTGGTAACTGTAGCACTGCTAGCCTTCTCACCTTCCTTAGCTCCTTTGCCAACGAGACTCACCCTCTAGTCTGGAGCCAGGTGCTCGATGCCATCTCTGGTATCAAGAGTGTCTTTAACCAGGACGAGGCTATTCGCACTGGCCTCGACAGATTCACCATTAAGTTGATTTCGAACCGTATCAAGGCCCTTGGCTTCGACCCTGCTGAGAATGAATCCTATCTCACCATTCAGTCACGAACTCATGTTCTGAACAGCGCTATATCAAGCCGTCACCCCGAGTAAGTGGTGCATTTGGAAGGCTCGTATCAGCTCATGACTAATTCGATATCAGGACGCTTGCGGAGGCTTTGAAACGATTCAATGCCTGGGCTGAAAATCCCGAGGCTAGCACGCTCCATCCTTCGCTCCTCTCGCCTGTGCTTCGAGCCGGTATTGTTGGTGACACGACCCGTGCTGTTGACTTTCTGAAGAAGGAGTGGTTCAACACCAAGTCTGTCGATGGCAAGCTTGTCATCTCCCGCGCTCTTGGCTTTGTCCCTGATGGTGAAATTATCAAGAATGAGATTATCCCCTTCAACTTCAACTCGTCACCACGCGACAACAACACGGCTGATATGCACTTCCTCGGCGCCAACCTCGCCAACAACCCCCAAGGCCGCCATTCCCAGTGGCAGTACATGAAGGATAACTGGGCCACCTGCCTCGAGAAGCTCTCCAACCCCATTGTCTTGGATCGCTTCATTCGTTCCACGCTGAGCAGCTTTGTCGATGACGCCGATGTTGCCGATATCACCGCTTTCTTCCAGGACAAGGATGTCAGCAGCTACAACCGCACTCTGGAGACGGCCAAAGACAAGTCGAGCGCGAGAGCCGCCTACAGGAAGCGCGATGCAGGCGCCATCAAGGAATGGCTCGCCGCGAACGGATACTGACTGCAGCCTCGGCAAGAAACGGGCAGATTATAGCAGGGCGTGTATCGGGCGTGAAAAAGTTGTTGTTGATGTAGGTGTGTTTAAATAAAGTTCATGATATCCAGCAAAGTAACTACCGTCTTAGCCTGATGGCATGTGGCAAGTCCTGTTTACGAGTCAAGACACTTGAATTTTTAGGCCAGGATGACGTCTTCTTATTGCTGTCTCCATATGCCGAACCCCACCGTGGAAGACGAACCTGAGCCAAAATTTGTGAGCGAATGCTTTCTTCGCCGAACTAGGTCTCCATTTTGTATTGAGGCTATGCGCTGTCCTTGACTAGTTGTTGTGATGTGTTCGGTGCTCGGCGGTGCTTGGTAGACCATGTGTAGGACCATGGCCACAGCAGCGTCGCTGTGCGAACTTTCCACCCGGCCGCCGTACGGCGTCGTCAGGCGTCACTTGTTACCTGTTCTGGTCAAACCCGACTAGATAATCTGCAGCATCTTGAAGGTGTGCCTGGCCCCTCGGTTATCATAGCGGGCAGCACCGGGTTCCCGACAGCACCAGGTCCCCAGCGTAGCCGCCAAGGACCGCTCTCCGAAGGCACCGGCCCCGGCACTTATAAACGAAGTGCCCCTCATTGACAATGTTGCTACTACGTTTTTTTTTTTTTGAATTGAAAAACGCTCTTCTCCCATCTTGTTGATTGCTAAAAACTTACATCGCTCTACCACTTTCCCTGACTTTCGCATTTCGCTTCCCGGTCTGGCGCGCCGCCGACTTGACTAACACCAACCAACGCCTTGACTCGAGCCAAGCGAGAATAACAAGGACACCGATTCATCAACGAGATATGACGACGACGACATCCAAGGTGGAAGACGCCGTCGCGGCCGACGTGCCCACCCTCGGCGCGATGCACATCAACGCCTTTGACGACAACTTTCCGGTGCCGCTCTTCGTGAAGCCATACGCCGTCGCGGGCTGGGGGAAATTTGTCCGGCGCGCCGCCGACCCAGCCCCCGCCTCCGGCTCATCAGGCTTGCAGCCGCGGGTCGGCGTGATCCGCGACGACTCTGGTAACCGAAACTGGTCCCCGCAAGCACTGGGAGAGAGAGAGAGAGAGAGAGAGAGAGAGGACTTGGTTTGTCGGCTAACCTGCGCGCTTGTAGGGACGGCGAAGGCGGCGTGCCTGCTGTGGATTGCGCGGGACCGGGAGGCCGTGGACGGGCTGTACGGCGCGTGGAGGGACGCTTGGGGCGAGCCGCACGAGGGCATGGTGCCGGACAGGCTGGACACCTTCTTCGGCGACATGAAGGCGCAGCACAGGACCGTCATGGGCCGCAACCCTCACATGTGTATTTTTTTTTTTTTTTTTTTGCTGGGGTCAGTTTTTTCTGATGATGGCGTAGACTTGGAAATCATCATGGCACACTCGACGGCGCGAGGGAAAGGATACGGCAAGGCGCTGCTGCTGTTTGCGAACGAGCTCGCGGACGAGTTGGGGCTGCCGCTGTACCTGGATGCCGACGAGGACGTGGTGGGGTTGTACGAGCGCGTGGGCTATGTGCGGCAGCCGGAGGAGGTGCGTGAGAGCAAGGGACTGGTGCCCATGGTGCGCGCGGCTCATGGAGGTTAGGTGTCTGTGGACGTTGGGATGTATAGCTGCACTGTCTGGAGGCCGGATATGTGGCAGTGTCGTCGATGTCTGCATCGAGGAGGTGCGTCGTACGAGAGGCGGGCGGCCGACAGGAATAGACTCCGGAAGGGGTCTACCCCAGCTTCAACAAAGAAAGTTTTCAGGCTAGACTGACTGTGCTGATAAGTCGAGGCTCGCTTGTATCGTCTTGCGGGGATGCAGGAAGCGCCTTGTGAAGCCTCTCCGCCTGGGCAGCATGCTCGCCTGCCATTCATTGCTCGCGTGTAACAAGCAGATAAATGTCTACATGACAGCGCATGTGCAGTGCCGTCATGCCTTGACTACTTGTTTCTGAGCCCGGAGACTTGATACTCTAGTGGCCTGTGTCTTGACAGCGACACAAGGCGTCTCTTCCACCATACAGGTCTACGACAACAAGTGTTCAAGTGTGTATGCAAGTTTTACAAAAGAAAAAGAGCTTTTTTTTTATTGTTTTCTAGCTTTTATGCTTTGGTCGTTGCTTTGTTATTAGTTCGAGTAAACAAATGATACCAGCCCTGGCATGAAACAAAATCTTGAACGAAACAAGAGTTGCCTAGTAGCGAAAGGTTGAAAAAGCATCGTCAAATTGTAGTCGTTTCGAGAGCTGCAAACGGAATCCTGGAAGCTCACGACAGCTCTCCCCTCACAAGTTCGTTTGTCTGTGCCCTCGTGGGGGGTTTCTTGATCGATCCGAACCACACCCAGCGGCTTCTTCATGCGAGGGCCGGCAGTTGTGTAGGTTGGGCATGGGTGTAGGTATCTTTCCCGTATGAGGGGCTTGGGTGTGCCTTGACGTGGGGACACGGAGGGGCTTCTTGGTAGTGGAAGTCATCTCGCAACAGCTACTTCCACGCGGGCGCATTCTGTGGCTCGTGGCTCACCGGGAACGTAGCCGGCGCGGGCTGGTGTTCGCGGGGCGAGGCGTAGGTGTTGGTGGTGTTTTGCTGGGTCGCAGCCTCGTCGTCGTCCTCATCGTCGTCGTCGTCGTCGTCGTCGTCGTCGTCCTCATCCTCTGTGCTGTCAGGCGATGTGTCGACTAGCATCACCGCGTTGCTGGACTCCTCCGGCACCTGTGCCAAAAGTAGTAAAATCTCCCCGACCCTGAGGTCGCCTGAGGTTTGCTGGTTTGCTACGGCGTTCTCGTCCTCGCCCCCCACCTCCTCCTGCTGTCGGACGGGCAGGAAGGACGGGGCATCCTCGATCTCGGTGTCAGGTGAGGCCGGCTGGCTGCCAACCTCACCCTCTTTGGAGAACGAGCCGTCAGAGGCGCGGCTGTCGGCTGACGTTGCGAGCGATCTAGCATCGTCCTCGCCCTCGCCCTGTGTGCTTGGCAGGGTAGGTGGACGGCTTGAGAGGCCTGCAGGCCCGTGGTAATATGCGGCAGTGGCGTCGGCCTGGCTGCTGCTCGGGGTATTCTCTGTGGCCCCTAGCATCGGGGGTGAACACGCAGCATGTCCGGGGCGATCGCCGACCGCCCCGAACGGGGGATTGTCGTCCGAGGAGAGGCGGCGGCTCAAGAAGCCAGGGGCGGGCGTTGAGTATTGCATCGGATCCTGGAGTGACTGGTCGACATCCATCGAGTATGTATGAAGCTGGCCTTGTGGCAACGCAAAAGACTCATCGTCGCGCTCGAAATGCGAATACCACGAGCTGCTCTGAACGCCACCAGTGAGTGGTCCTTGGGGCCGCCTCAACTGCTCGGCGATTTTCGGCTCTTGAATCATCTCCGTGGCGGTGTCGTTCTCGGCGCGCCACGCCTCGGGCGGCTGGCTTTGCCAGCCAGGCGTGAGGTTGTCCACAATGCGTCTTTGATCCAGAACCCGTAACAGACTATTCATGGCCACTTGGTTCTCCCTAAGATCTTTTTTGAGATCCTGGAGCTCATTTCTGAGATTATGGCAGTTCTGCTCGAGTTCTTCTCCGAGACTCTGGCAGTGCTGCTCGAATTTCTTTCTGAGTTCCTGGTTCTCGAGCCGTAGTGCGTTGTTGTCATGTTGCCGTGCCTGCACCTCATTCCGCAGCGCGTGCAGATCTTGCATGATCCGCGCCTGTCCTATTTGCATGAACACCTCAGCTTGCAACTGTTGCATCTGCTCATGCAGTATGAAAAGCAGGGTGTCTGTCCCCTCTCGACAGTAGTAGCAGACTCGGAACGACTCGTGTTGCTGATCGGCACCCCCGTTAGATTGTAGTTGGGGCGACGGGCCTAGATGTACCAAGACTGTTAGTATATATACCGATAATTCTCCAAGATTGCCTTCTTAAGCAGGTCGGGCGTGAACCATCGCTCGGATGATGGTATCTTGTAGCTTGACTCACTATCGGAATTTACGTCGAGGAACATGACACGATCCGTCTGGTTGACATTTGCGTGCGTGGCTGGGTATGGCGGCGCGCCTGGACAGTCGTACGTGAAAGGAAATGGGGCAATATTATATAAAGGCTCCCACTCCCCTCCGAACTCTTCATAGGTGACTTGTGCCATTTTGCGTTTCCCTGTGAGGCGACGAGAAAAAGCTGGATGGGCCGGGCGTAAGGAGAAGGAGAACAAGAGTATTCTGGGAAGCATCCCGCCAGCCTTATATACCCAGGCAAGCAAGTGGCCTGTGCTGGATTATGACATAAGTTCAAGGAGAATGAATGAATACTCAATATCCTCGGCACTCTGAAAGCTTTTCGTGCCTCTGTCGTTGCACTGCATAGTGTGGCTGTTTCGAATGGGAGCGTTGACACTTTTCCCCAGCCCAGCTAAAAACCATCGCAACTCGAGTGGGGATGAAAGCAAAAGGCACCCCTTTGCTGCCTGATACCCTGTTGAAGTTACACCTTCACCCCCCAAAAGAAAAGGGTTGCGACTTGCCCATCGGTTGGCTGTCAGCTTTCCAGAGCGGAAACGAAGAGCACAGCCATGTCCGTCTTGACAAGTCACCAGCATAACAAGACCAAATATATTATGATTCTGTGCATCTCGCACCCGAGAATAATGCCCATCGCCCCTTGTCTCACACCATGAGGAGTGTGTGGTCTGCCTTGAGGGGGCGTCCTCTTCGAGCCGCGAAGAAGCAGGAGTAAGGAGCAGATGGGGGTTCAGAAACGGTATGACTGCGCGGACCCCGAACGTGTACAACGCTCCTATACAAGTCTCCAAAGACTGGAAATCTATTTGAAGCGGTTCTTTGTTCGTAATGACGTGAGGCGTCGACTTCGACATACTTGTCATTCGAGCCCTCACGCTACACGTTGCAAGACATGGCGCTGTCAGTCTAAAAGACACTCCCTCACCATCCAGAGCTCCGACCCAAGGAAGTTATTACAGGAATATCAAAGAGGCGAGACGTCCCCGAATGTGACGTACACGCCAGTCGTGGGACACCAGCGCCAGGCCAGGCGTACAAGAAGCTGGGGGCCGTGACGACGCCTTACTACACACACTCCTCACAAACTTGTAGTATAAATATAAGTACCGTGTAACTTGCACCACCTTGCTCTGCTCCTGAATTTTACTTGAAAACTAGGAGGCGGCCTGTGGCATCGGCCGCCGGCGTCTGAGACCAGTATAGTACAACACAGCAATACGTCAACGGATTTGCCAGTCTATTCTCGCACCGTCTTCCCCTGTGCAACAATCCGGAGTGATAGATGTTTTTAATTCGTTTCTACTAGTTATCTCGCTCGCGGCTGAGATGTTTTACGCGAAGATTGTCTGAATCCCAGGAGCAGCTGAAGGCTGTGCTCGGCGGCCTACCTATTACGTCAGACCTTTGCTACGGTGAATATCATGATGGCTGACTATACGTAAGTAGCACGATTTTCGAAGCCTTTCTTCGCATCAGACGTTTGTTGTTGTAATTCTTGTGCTCCGTAGGTGTTCTTTGTTCCCCGGCTGGCCTTCTGCGTCTTTGTAGACACCGTGCTATGTACGGTGACCACACAATACCTAGAACAGGTGTGAACCGTGCTGTGTACATATACGTTATCTACCATTCATGCCCACTGCATTAGTCGGTAATTTAACGTTTGGAAATGTAGCAGGAACTTGCCTGCCAAGCGCCCGAAGCCAATGCGCCAGGCTCGTCGTAGTGAGGCCGAGGCCATACCATGAAGACCACATCGCGCATTGCCATATGAATGGAAGTCAATGAAGAAGAAAATAAACTGAATGCATTCTTTACTACGCGAACAAAAACAAGATCTGGCCAGATTTGCAAAAAGAAAGCTTCTGCCAGGACAGGGGTTCGAACCCTGGAATCTCTCGATAGTGGTGTGCTAAGTATAAAAGTAACTTAAAACCACCGCCTTAACCACTCGGCCATCCTGGCATTCAGACGCTAGCGTCCAGCTAATTTGGTGCTAAGAAGGTATCAAGAAGGAGGTCATGGTACCATGACTTTGCTTCAGCCATCTCATTCGTATAAGTTGGCCATTTTTAGATTGAGGCTGTATTTCAAGCGAATTCTTCAACTCTTCTATGAAGCTTCAGATATTCACGGCCCCGTAGACGCTGCATTTTCCAGGTGTACATACCTCACACGCCGTACGCAGGCCAGGTACTTCAGTACGTGCCTCGTCGCGAAACTGCCGTACAAGGAAAGTCCCGGTCGCCAAAGTCAATGGATCTTGTTTCTAGATTGGATTCCGTTCTCATATTTAATCGCATGTTTTTTTCTGCTGCTGGCGCTGAACCTGGTTCCATGGTTCCCTCAACACGCTGTAGCCACGACTGGCGGCTCGACTGGTGAATGCGTAAGAGAGTTTTCTTGTCCGATTAAAAACCGAGCGCTGATTTTAAAGAAGGCATATTTTGAAAAGTTTAGTATTCCTCTTCTCTTCGTAGACTACCCGCTCCGGTGTGTGCGTCCTCTCCGCATCGATCCAGCACCAAGGCACTCGTAACGTGAAAGCCTCCCTCTGCGCGGTCCCTCACGGATTGGGATCGGGACAAGGTACTGGCGGACCAGAGTGCTCCTCTCTAACCCTAATCTTTTCGTTAGCGACATATACAGTCAAAGTATCTGCGTTCGCCTCTCACAATGGTAATTTACACGCCGGGTTCGACTTGGCCTGCGGGACCATCATGAGCTTCACAATTGTTAGGCTCTCTCTCTCTCTCTAAACATCACCAACCAGCACCCTTCGATAATCTCCTCTCTCCTCAAACTCACCGGCTCGCAGCAGGCTGGTTTCTGATTCCATTTGCAGTCAAAGTAGAGGTCTCGTCCGCACGGGTCCGTCGAGTGCAGGTACGCCGTCATGCCTAGAGAGGGTGCTTGCGTCGTTAGCGAAATCGGGGAGCACACGTTTTTTTTTCTCGTTTCGGAGGCGGCGACTTGCAGTTCTTGCCGGTGTATTCGAATGGGATATCGAAGATGGTGTGCTTGACGACGGAGTCGCAGCAAGCACCGGCGGGGACGCGCGGGGTCGAGTTCTTGGGGTAGATGCAGTCGAAGAAGGCGGCGGCGGAGGGCACCAGCGCGAGGGCGGCGACAACGGTGGTCGTCTTTGCAAGCATATCGAGGGGAGAAACTGGCGTTTACGCTGGGAAGCAATTCTATCTGGGATGATTATTTGCTGTTGTTCTGTGGACGGACGCTGCAGATCAACCTTCAACTCCTCATGCAAGGGCTTGTTGATGCAAGTGACAAAGTGCCCGACTTCATTTCTAAATGTACTAGTACAAGCTCTATAGAAGGAGTATAGCTTCGAAGGCTCTGAAGTTTCCACTCCCGCTAATGCACAGCTACCTTACAGTGCGCGGGGCAGAATGGCATCTAGGGCGACCAACAACTTTGCTATACAGTTGCTGGCAACCCCCTCGAGCAGCATCGCAGAAGCTGACACAGCTCACCACAGCAGCCTCACAGCTTGCGGTGAAGCTGATCGGTGCGTTTATCTTTCTTGTTTCATAATACGTCACTGTGCACTTGCTCGATGACTGGTGCCTTGCCGCCTGGTTGCTCGTTGGCGTAACGCCGGCTGTGATGGCGGCGGGCCAACACGGTCGTTGCTGTGCAACCTTCCTTCCTACCAGCCCTTGACCTTCGCATTGGTCAACGTACGTGCTGGGTAGCTTTTTCTGCCACACAAGAATTGAACCCCTCCAACTACGAGGAGTGTCGCAGATGGGTCTTTCACAGAGGCTGAGCGTAGGCGCCGACACTGGACTGCGCCTTGGCCCCCCAGGACTTTTTTAAGACTTTTACGACTCTCACTTTATATAATTTATAGAACATGTAATACGGCATACGGAGCTTACGAGCTCAGGTGGTGCCCGGGGTGGCCCTGCATACGCCACAGCGGCTGTCGTGGACAGGTCACCTTGCACTGCATCACCTCTTAGGCAGCCATGCACCTCTAGAAGCTTTACCCAGATGAGGGTGCTTTTAAAAGGTACTTATCACTTGTCCGACGTACGGCAAGGTGGCGATATGAGTCTGGCCATGACGCTGTGCGCGGGACCTGCCATCCTCACCACTACGCCAGCTCTGTGCTCACGTTGTCAGAGCTTTCGGTCGGATAGCATAAAGCGCCGCTGACCCCCAAACCCTTCAGTTACACCAAGCATTCCCATTTGTTGACGGTTCACAACAGCCTTCTGGCGCCGGGCGAATGCCCCCTTGCCCGCGGCGTATTGGTGGCCCCGGTGGTACTTTTTGTGCGTCCGCTTGACCCTTTTTCTTCTCATATTACTTTATCCTTGGCTGAATTCTGTGTCACCAATAACGTGCTATCGCCTTGCAGAGTTTCCTTTGGGGATTTAAAGCGCCGGGGGCTGAGGCGGCGCCGCGGTCTAGGTAGGAGCCTGTGGAACAGTCAAGTTTGACAGCATCAGAAACATGAACAACTGCAGTTGGTTGGTGACGTCCAGAATCGTAGCTTCACACTAATGTCTTTACCTGTATAGCCGTGCCGATCTTGGACAAAGGCTACCCTTTCCTATTATCAAACCCGCTGTCTCACTCAAGGACACTACTTCATGGTTCTTACTACCAATAGTTTACTGGTTAGAACTTATTAGTGCTCAAGCTAGCGACAGTTGGTTGAACAAAGCTTTCATAATCAGGAACCAGCTTCACAATTAGTAGCAAGACAGGAGCAGAGAAGCGGTGTTAGTGATATCATCTTTTTCTGGCAAATCTCTGTCCGTATTCCCCACCACAGCTGCGCGCCGCATCCCATCCTCAAGGATGTACGGTGCCATTCACCGTACCGGCCGAGACGACGAGGTGGTGTCGTGCTTGTGGAGATTGCTGGCATGGGGATTGCCGGTGCGAAAGCCGATGCATCGAGCTTGCTTCGGCGAAGTATGCAGGAAAGGTCGGTCTGTTGGGTACGGTGACACTGCCGATTTTGATCCTCTCAACGAGCGGGCATTCCATATTCATCTGCATCAATACCCGGCAGGACCGGGACGGGTAATCCAGCCACTCAACCGGCTCCTCGGTCTCGTCTCGTATGGTCGATTTGCGAACCTTCCAATGGCATGGCCGCCACCTGCTAACTAACTAGTTCATTAGGCCCCCCCGGATTTTCCTGGCCAGGTTCTGGGGGGGGGGCAGCAGGCTGAACGGGGAAGGCACACGTCCGATCCTTTGCAAGGCACTCCCCACTTGTTCCTCTCTTCATCTTGGTTGACAGCCTTTGCAACTTACCCTTCAGATCGTACAGACGTGGCACAACATTCGGGTCTTTTTGTCACCGTATCAATCCTTGTCTGTTGACACCGTGGTCCTTTCGACCAGCAACCTTGACGCGGATCCGAACCCCGTACTTGAAAAGAGCCACACCAAATGTATTGACGCGAATCCACTTCACCAAGAGGCCATGGTATGCTATTCGTAACTAGTTGAGGCTGCAGAACTGCGCATGCACCCTACCCCGCAGGCGGATGAGGACCAACCTCGGCTGGGCCTCGTCGATTAAAAAAGGGTAATCGCCCAGTCATCTGTATGTATGTAGTTTTCTGTGTCCGTGTGCTGTATAGTTGTCAATTGTTAATTGCCAATTGCTGTCCAAAGATGCTCGCCCCTCTCGTCGTTGCCTTTGCCTTGGCGTCCACTGCCACTGCCGCGCCGGTTCAGGCATGTCCGGCACCCGCTCCAGAATGCTCTTCGTACAGTAGGGTTCCAGGAACAACGTTAGGCTTTTGACTTTTGACTAATAGACCCGGGAAGCGATTATCAACGCACGCGGTACGACAGAGCCGCAGGGTGAATCTGTCGGGTTCAAAACTATGAACAAGAACATCTTGACAACCCATAAAGGCGGAGAGATTGTATGTACACGTCTCTCGCAAGTGGTCATTGTTAACATTCCTTGATTTATCAGTACAATGTGGTTTATGGTGCCACCTGGGACCAGAACAGCGCGCCGGGCACCCAAGATGTGAGGACTCAGTGGACTACCTGGGCGAGGTTCAGAGACTAACACGAAAACAAGTTGATTGACCAGGTTGGCAAAATTCTCGCGAAGGACGCCTCGGAATGCATCATCCTCGAGGGCTATTCTCAGGGAGCAACCGTGGTCGTCGATGCGCTTCCCAAGCTCACCGGCGCCGCCTTTGACGCCGTCAAGGGTGTTTTCCTCATCGGCGACACGAGACGCCAGCCCGGCCTGGCGTGCAATGTGGACATGCAAGGCGGCGACAAGACGAAGGACACCTCGGGCATCCTCTACGAAGAAGGAAAGGGCATTCCCACGGGCTGGATTGCCAAGTCTCTTGATGTCTGCAACGTGGTAAGTATCTCCCCTTTACAAGGCTCTGTAAATAACGACGGTGATCAATTGCTAACGCTTCAAAAGGGCGATTCTGTCTGCGATGTCTCTGCTGGAAATGGCACCGTACTTATCACACCTGAGCACTTGGCCTACCCTACAGACGCAGGTCTGCAAAAGATGGGAGCCGACTTTGTGCTAAAGAAGCTGGGTTGAAAGGGCGCAATATTTTGCTGAATTTTTTTTTCCGGGCATATTCTTTCATCTATATGCCTGGTTTCGCCAGATATGACAAGCCACGCCAGTGTACATATGTATTTTCTAGACGCTCACATGTACTAGATGCTAGTGATCCGATGAGGAGATGCTTATTCCCAAATTAGACAGTAAATCTAGGCACAAGCATGGCCAAGTCAAGCATTAAACAAGCCACAAGACCTCAGTTTTTATTAATGTACAACAGGCAGCTATGTAGCTAATACGTGCTGCTCACGACCTACTACCCGGTACGTGGTGGACTGAAGCGATGCAACTCCGCACGCTGAACTCCGTCTAAGCCCCCCCTGATATCAAGCACACCGGCTGCAAGAGCCGCATTACGCATAATAATCATGACATTACCCGAGGTGCGTACCGACTTACCAAGCGTTCCGGACTGCAATAGCGCTGACGCCATGTCTCAAGCTTGTGCTCCGATTCCACAACTGGAGACACGGCGTCGCCAAGCACCAGGCCACCGTCCGCAAGACCGACCGCCCGCTGCGCGCCGGCGCCCTCTCCGCCGCCTCCATCAACTGGATGGCCCTCTTCGACCCCGTCGCCAGCCACCCGGACATTGTGCTGCACGCCGTCGCCGCGCGCTCCCTCACCCGCGCGCAAGCTCAGATTGACCAGTACCGCCTCGGCCCGGACGTCCTCGCGTGCGGCTCGTACGAGGCCATGCGGGCCAAGCTCTCCATACAGCCGTCCCCGACGTCGGCGAGGGCGGTTGAGTGCTCGCTGCGCTGCGACCGGAGGCAGCCGAAGCCCTGGGGCGTGGTGCCCAAGGTGTTGGGGTCGGGTACCGGTGTGCACGATCGAGCTGGACAGGGCGCAGATCCGCTTCGACACGTTCGTCGGCGCGCACGTCGGGCATTCCATCGTCGTAAGACGCAAGGACGAGCAGGGAAGGTGGACGGGCCAGGAGGAGACGGTGAGGCGCTACGAGGGCGGCGAGGTCTGGGGGGCAGGGCACGGGGGAGAGGTGGTGGACGAGCTACAGGTACCAGCTGGAGGCGTTTGTGAGGGTGGTGAGGGCGGCGGATGCGGGGGATCGAGAGGCGGCGGAGAGGTTTCGCCCGTGGTGCGGCTTGGAGGAGAGCAGGGCGGTCATCGCAGTGGTTGATGCCATCTACGACAAGGCTGGCCTGCCGAGGCGCTAGTCTGCGCCACAGGGAGATTAAATAAGGCGCAATGAGCAGACAAGAGTAGTAAAAATGGTAGCGTAATGGTCGCCGTATGGTAATATGATAATGATTAATATACATTGGAAGAATAATTAGCTGGTCCGTTCGCGTTCTGGTGCGACGCCATGCAGGCCTGGTAGGCTGCCAGATCCAGCAGCGACCAGACTTGCTTGATCCGGCCTTCCTCGAGCTGGTAGAAGGCATGCTCGCTGAACCTCACAGCGTTTCCCGTCGGCGCAATACCACGAAATTCTTTGATAGGCACCCCAGTGAAGCCGAGACGGGCTGCGATCTGCTGAGCCTCCTCGTTGACAATCAGGCTCTTGATCGTGAAATGCAGACCCGAAATCTCCTCGAAGCTGGACTCGATCATCGCCCTGTACTCGTCACGGCCATAGCTGATGTAGTTGTGCGTGATGAAATCCTGGCAGAAGCGCTCAAAATGAGCGTGCATGGTGAGGGTGTTGATGGAGTCAATGTACTCTGTGTAGAACCTGCGCAGGTCAGAAGTCTTCGCCGCTCTCGACGCCGCCCCCTCTCTCGCTTCATTGATGGGTGGTCCCGAGGTTGCCGAGTTATTCGCACCCGAAAGAGTTTGGACAGCAGCGATCTTGTTGCCGAAGATGGTGAAGAGGCTCTGCTCTGCCCACTCCTCCCCGTCGGCATCGAGCGGCGTCCCCGGCGGTGGACCGGGCAGCAGGAGGCGTGCTGCAATCTCAGGCTTCTCGTCGTCAACTATGCATGTGTCAAGAATGGCAGCTGAAAACCCGTCGTCCTTGAGCTTTTGGATGTATTCGCCTCGCGTCAGGCTGTCGCCATTCACGATGACGTCGTGGGCCAAGAAACTCTCCGCATCTTGCCAGTCGTTCCTTTGGATGGCAGCGAGCCACTCCAAGAAAACGAGTCGTCTACTTTTAGACATGTCCATTGATACGCATGAGACTGGGGGCAAAACTAAATCCGATAGTGAGAGGTAGATGAATGAGTCAAACTTGACGCTGCCTAGCGAGGCAAGATTAGCGAGGCCACGAGGCAGCTTAATAAGGGATGCATCATCGCAAGGCTGCGATTAGTGGAATAATGTTCTGGAATCTAAATGGCTCTCCCAGGCAACTGGCTGGCAGATCAAATTTACAACAATGCGATAATAATCAACTAAATACAAGTATTCAATTCATGCACTACATCTACTTCATTCTAAGACCTTGTGATTACAGTAGATACGGAAAATATACTAGATAAAAATCGTAAATTAATGTAATAAAAATATGATAAGAAATGCAAGAAATATGTATAAGAATAAATAAGATGACAATGATAAAAAGAGTAAAATCTTCTTAGAACGGTAAAGAATATACAAGGCCTGTTTCTCATGCCCACATAAACCAGATACGCCGCCAGGGTATAAATCTACATGACATCGTTAGAAAAGGAGGCAGAAGCTATTTGTCCTCCTTGGACGGTCGCCATATCGCTCGGCAAGACAAGGCGAGGGGCCCCTACGCCGCGGCTTGGAGGGCAGGTCCTCGCCGTATGCATTGCTTTTTCTTGCGTATTTGGCTGGGCCGTTCCTCGTCTGACTCTCTAAAGCTGTCGTTGACAACTTCACCGAGAGCAGGCCGCTTGCGCTTGCCGCCGCTGGAGCTGGGCGCCTCCACAATGTCCTCTTCCCAGGTCTCCATCGCATCCGGGTCAAACGGGCCGACCAGATCCTCCCCGAGCGCCTTTCCGAGCCGCTCCCGAAGCCCCAGGATCGGCCAGATGGGGACCCGGGCGTAGTCAATCTGCACACCCAGGTCCTCGTCAGACTTCGCAGCAGTCGGTACCCTGTGTGGCTGCCGAAAGCGCTCCAAAAACAGCGCCGTGATGTGGCCAGTATAGACGATGAATTCCGCTGTCTCAGTGTCGTGTGTCATGACGCGGAGTGTTAAGTCTCGGAATGGCATGGCATACTTGGCTGGGAACCTTCCTTTGCGGAAAACGCTCACCGTGCGTGAAACGGGGTAGAAGTGTTTTTGCGCCATGGAAAGCATGATGGCTATAACATGAGAGTCTTCGTCCGCGTTTCGCGGCTCCACATTCTTGGATCGCAGTCGATGCAGGCGATACACGGGCTCATTCCCCTTTGGGCCAGGTACAACGCGAAACATGTTCCTTCGTATCGATGCCAATTGATCCTTCCCCATGTAGCAAACCATAGGGTAGCCAGACAGGTTACGTCGAAAAGCTGACTGCTGAGCTTCTGACACAGACACGGACGCAGACTCGAATTCGTCCCTCGGCTGAGAGCGTCCCCAAGCTTGTGACTCATCAAGATCGGGATATGCTGCCTCCGTCGACAGCGACGAGCTTGAGGACGTTTGCGATTCTATAAAGCTGACGCCAGGGTACGCCCACATTATCTGGGCTCTGGCGGCCTCATTGTACACCCTATCTCCGAAGTAGATAGGAAGATCTGGGCCGAGAAATGACCGACAAAAGGTGGCCGGCCAGAGTGTGGCCATGACTGTGCGCACGGCGTTGCACATAGCCGCAGGTTGTGCCAGCTTGTGCGACAGGATATTAGTGAGGGTCTCACTAAGGGTCGTAATGGTTTTAGAGGGCTGCATGTGTCCCCTGGAAGGCTGCGAGCCGGGCTCATTCACTGGCATAGGCGCATCGCAGATGGGCAGTTCGTTGAACCGAGTGCCCAGGAGCTCTGTGTGCTGGTCCGTCCAACACAGCGGCCGCACAAAGAGTGACACAGTAGGATATTGTCGCATAATCTCGAGGAGAGAGCCTGGGGCAACGCGACGAGGGTGACGCCTCCTGGTATCCTTTGATACGTTGGTAGGTCTTGATTGAGGTAGTTGCCGCGTTGTGCGTTTTGGCGAACTTGTGGGCGGCGAGCTGCGAGGCTGTCGGTGGCAAACCATCTTGACGAGTGAGTGAGCGAGCAGTATGCCTGCGGCCCCAGTAATAAAGACGCTGGAAGGTGTATCGAGTTAACGTCGCGCGTTTGGTGATGAAAGATAGAGGGAAGATGTTCTCTGCGACAGGAATGCGCTTACTCGATGGTGTCCATGTATGGTGTGCCTTAACTTGGGAGATCTGCTAATTTGGGGGGTCTGCCTTGTGATATATATAGGGCGAGGAGGCATGAGCAGAGTCCGTGGAGCCGTGCTAGTGACACAGATATCGTGCAGAGTCAACCTCCACCGAGTCAGTCATCGATACACAAGGGTGACTGTCGGTCGCGCGATGCTGTTTATGCGTGCAGGCTGGAAGCTGACGGGACGGCTATGTGTGGCGGCACCGATCATGAGGTTAATTAAGTTAAAAGAGGAAGCGCTTCCCCGACTGAAATGAGACGGACTCGTGCGTGAATTGCAGAGTTTGCTTGAGATGAAGGGCGCAAACAAGAAGGGCGCCCTTTGTTGGGCCACGATTCGGGCCCCGCGCAGTGCAGTCCAGCTCAAGCACCCTAGACCATCTTCGGGAAGGACCAGGCTGTCGCGGTGCGCCACGCTCGGAAAGTCGCCCCTGGTCTGTGCTCTGGACGCGCAAGTGATGCGTGATCACGTGGCTAGTTAGGCAGCAACGTTCCACTTATTGGCAAATATCACCAGCCACAGTTGTACAGTCAGCAACATGAGGGTCACGCCAACTCGTATTGCTGCTGTGCCACTCCAGTGGGCTTGACGACCACAGGTGCAACCACACCAAACTCTTTCTTGAGCTTTTGGGCGCCAGCGCGCTAGTTCACTTGAAGCTTCCAATAAACTTTTTGAATCGTGAATGCTGCGATTGATCACGCACGTCACGCACGCGTGAATCTAGGCAGACAGATCCCACGCGCGTCATCATTCTTTTAGCTTTTTTTGGTTGACCAACTTCTTTACACCAACGCAGGCCCGCGTTACGCGCGCCCCTCGCAACCATGGCCAGCCGATTCATTGTGCCTGACAGCAGTCCACCGAGCAGCGCGCCCTCGACCCCCGACAGATTGCCTCGCCTCAACAATCAACCCTCTACTACGCCAGCTGGTCATCCACCGCCCTCATCTGCTGCTTCCACAACGCCGGCTGGAGCTCCATCCGATGCCTTCCTCGGCAGCTCCATGATGCGCGGCGTCAGCAAGCCCAATTTTGGCGGACGCACCCTGTTCGAACGAAGCGAGATGAGCAATGCTCCCCTTGGCCGCTCCATTCGTGGTCGCGAGCTCAGGCCATCCGGATTAAGTCGACAGTTCCATTTTGATGAGGATGCTGAAGGGGAGGATGTTGATGCTGAGGGCGAGGACGAGCTGCCTCCCCCGCGCGCCAGCCTCTTCCGCACATCGCACAAGGATGATTCTCAAGCTGCGGACGGTGCAGATGCCGGTGGCGATGACATGGAAGCCGAGATTGAACAATTTCTTCTGCAGGAGATGGAACTTCAACAGCAAAACAAGGACGATGAAATGCTTGACGATAAAGGATCTGAGCTCGGCGACATGTTCCTCAATATGCGACACGACGATAGACCATATGGCCAGCCAGTTATTGGCGAGGGAGACGACCTCATAATGTTGAATACTCCCGCGGCTACTCACAGGGTGCGCAAGGAAGCTGAGGACATCTTCCGTCGATCAAATGTACACTTTGGTACGTCGACGAGAAACAAGGAGTTTCGATTTGGCGCGATTGCGAGAGATTTGTACACGAGCCGAGATGCGGCTACTCTGACCGAACCGACCGAGTTGATTCTCAACACCGAAGATCTTGTTTGCCGTCTCTACAAGGATGGCATTGGCGCCGAGGAAAATGTGGACAAGATGGACAATTCTCTCGCCACCGTCTCGTACCGCCTGACTCAACTCTGGAACGATTTTGTCGATACCCTTCCAACGCCCGATGGAGAAGACTTGGTGTCCATTGGTCCCGGTATGCAGGCACAGCCATTCGAAAAAGCTGCGTTTGTCGCTCACCTTGTCCTTCGCATGCACCACACAAGATTCGACCCTGAGACCGAGCAAGAAAAGACTCCTCCGCTGCCTGAGGTTCTCTTCAGCTGGATGACTACTAGCCACAACCTCTACCCTGATAATTTTCGCTTAATGAGCCGGTTCAAACCTAGCCCTGCAT
This sequence comes from Cordyceps fumosorosea ARSEF 2679, assembly GCF_001636725.1. NCBI lineage: Eukaryota > Fungi > Ascomycota > Sordariomycetes > Hypocreales > Cordycipitaceae > Cordyceps > Cordyceps fumosorosea. The sequence continues at coordinate 1,189,911 of NW_017387305.1, read as the reverse complement.
GTCACACCATGTTCTGGCAACAGGTGCGAAACACGCTGCTCCGAGGAAATGTCACCGCTGCGTCCCAACTGCTGAGGAATGCAGGATGGGAGCATGTACGCAAGGGGACAGGAGGAGAGCAGGCATATACAGGCAAGGCCCTGGACAATGTCCGTCGCTTTTGCGCGGCTACCGCTGAGGCCCTGGAAAAATGTCCTGCGGCTAATGGTGATTGGGACATCTGGAACAGTGCATGGACTCTGTTCCGTGTGCATGCCAAGGGCTCACTGGACCGACTGACTCTCTTTGCAGAAGGACGTGATGTGCAAATGGACGATTTGGGCGGTGGCTATGATTCTCCCGCTCAATCTATGTCTACGATGGCAAAGGAGGCGTCGAGCCAGCTTCCGTGGGTTGTGTACGAGGAGCTGCAAATGGTGTATGGCATCCTTCTCGGCGATGCCGAGGCTGTATTGGAAACCGCTCAGGACTGGTGCGAGGCCACGGTGGGACTCTTCGGGTGGTGGGATGACAGCTCACAGCGACGCAAGAATCTTCGCATCGCACAGGGCCGATTTAACGCATCGACCACGGGCCGGTTTGGTGCTTCCGACGACTACCTGGACCGGCTGTCCGCTACTTTCCACAAGGTCATTGAGTCTGATCTGAATCCCAACACTATGAATCCAGTGGAGGTTGCGCTTGCATCCGCATTCGAAGGCAACATCACAGCAGTCATTGGCTGCCTCAGAATTTGGTCGCTGCCTGTAGCATGCTCGGTTGCGGAGATTGCCTCGTTGGGCGAGTGGCTGCCAGCGACAAAACTGGCAGCCGATCTGCCCGCCGATGGACTCGATATGGAGGACTTAGCTTTGCTCGGAATTACACCGCCATCTGACGACGAAAAGCAGGGAATCAAGGATACCACGCTGGTGCTCTATGCCCGCGAACTGGCCGGCATTGAGCACATGTCGCCCCAGCAAGACGGCTGGGAAATGGCAATTCAGGTCCTAGGACGCATGGATCTTCCTGAAAAGTCGGAGCAGACCGTGAGCGAGCTTCTTCGGGACTTGCTTGCAACGCTCGACCAAAACTCAAGCTCGACGGTGGACAAGATGTGGAAGATACTGAACGATCTGGGCATGATGAACTTTGCCGAAGAGACTGCCGAGGTATGTGGTATCAGCTTGGTGATGATGCGAGTAGAAGCTAACCTTGAGGCAGACATTTGCAGATATCTTGGCGAAAGAATCGCACCGCTACGGTGAAGCGTTGTGGTACTTTGCCCTGTCGCACAAGACTGAGCGGGTGCGTGAGGTGCTGAACCTCCTCACATCATACTCGCTAGTTCATTCGACGGCGTATCCGGCAGAGAAAGAGCTGGATGACGATCTTAGGAATCTTTTGCGCAACCGCTCAGCCACCTTGGAAAGGAGGGCGCAACAGGATCTAGACGCAGCACAATTGCTAGGCCGGATGCTGAGTGGATATGCGACACTTCGCAAGTTTTATGAGCTGCGAGACGAATATGCACAGCAAGATGCATCGTCGTCTAAGGCGTTGTCGCTGCGAAAACAGGCGGCATTTGCACTGGTAGCAGCCATATCTAGCTCTGATGACAATATTCGCGGCGGGTTGTACGACGACACACGCGACGCGGTAGTGAGCGAGGACTTCCTGCTGGCTTTGCTGGGCGAGGTGACGGTGTTTTTGGGCCAGCAGCCGTGCACGATGTCGCTAGAGCAGATTGACAGCGTGCTGAAGGCAATTGAGGACTTGCAGACGGTCGGATCGCGGGTGTACGAGGCCTGCGACGAGTTCTTTCAGCTGGTCCTGGCGTCAGGGCAGGGCTTAAAGGGCTCAACACCCGCGGATCTGATGCTCAAGTCGACTGGCGCGCTTGGGGCGAGCAGCTACATCATGACGGGCAGCTCGATGCTTGCGAGTCAGCTGCACAAGACCGGGCCGGGCCGGGTCGAGAGGGGATGGGACTGGCGCAAGCAGTGGCAGATGTCGACAAAGGGAGAGGATGTGCTGCGTAAGCTGCGGCTGGGACTGGCGAAGGATCTGGCGGCGCTGTGGCTGGAGGAGGCGGACGGGGCGACGACGGCGTTTTAAGTTTGCTTACATGGATAAAGCGGCCATTTGTTTTGTTTTCTTTTGTCTTGGGAAATAGGGAGGTCGTGTAAAAATATTCAGGGACGTATTTCAGGATGTGATTTTCCTGCCGATGTATAACCAGCCATGAGATAGGATGGATGTAATGGCGAATTTTAATTTTCAGGCAATTGATGCTTTACACGATGAGAGGAGTATGCACCATCATGCAAGGTGAATGCCAGCTGAGCATGTGTAGTGCTATGTAACTAATAAAGTTGATGCAGAGATGGCACCTTGTTTGCCGTGAAGAGGATCGCGGGCTTATTTTGGAGGTGTGACGTGGTGACCTGGGCTGGAGAGCCGATTGCGGATGTACATTATTACCAGCCTGTCAATAAGTGCCGATGGCGATTGCGCAAACGCTAGACCTGCAGGGCAATCAAGATGCTGCAGGATGACGGCAGCGGACAGTTCAGCTATGAAGTATGGATAGAGAGAAAAAAATCAATGTCTAGACGATCACAGGGAGTTGCTAGAGCTTGCCTATGTTTTTACATTTTTAAAGACGCATCCAGGCCGCTTTTGGACGCCGCGTCCTTCAGCACCAATGCGCTGTAACGTCCAGTGCAAAGCATACCCCACACACCTAAAAGCCCTGATCTTGGCCAATCCAGCGCTGGCAATTTCCAAAGCCAAGCCCACAGACCCTCTTGCATGCTGTTGAGACAACGTCACAGGCCGTTTTCCCACTGAAAATAAAAGCACCGAAAGAACACTGGTGTCCCTTTGAAAGCCGTGTTCAGAGGCGGATGCTCAATTAAAATGCATGTCAGATAGAAATAAAATCACGAAAGGGATAAGAAATATAAAAACGTAGGAAAAATAGGAAGGACGAGAAAGATAGAAACGTCTTTTTTGAAAGTGACTCGTCCAGCGTCCCCCTTCCTCTACCGCCCCCACTCCGACCACGCAGCCGAGCAACCGGGGCAAAGAGAAAATCCCCAGCATCTTTTCGTCCATGTCAGTCACTCAATCTAAACCATCACCATTTTTTTTTCGTCGTCCACAATGGCTCCAATGGCAATGGCTGGCCGCCGTGGAGGTACCATGACGGTATGCGTTCCCTGCCATTTTCAATGGTCAATTCTAACATATCCTCACCCTTTAGACTCTCGTCCGCTCTGCTGCGCTGCGCTCCGGCTCCGGAGCCACCCTCAAGAGCCGCATCACCACCACCACCACCACCGCCCGCACCCTGTCCACGGCCACCGGGCTGCCGCCCACCTACGAGCGCCTGTTCAACAAGTACACGGAGGTGCGTCGCGTGCTCAGCGGCCAGCGGCTCACCCTCGCCGAGAAGATTCTCTACAGCCACCTGCGCGACCCCGAGGCCTCGCTGCTCACTGGCACCAACAACGGCCGCAACGTACGTGGCGCCGCCAACCTGCGCCTCGACCCGGACCGCGTAAACATGCAGGATGCCTCGGCCCAGATGGCCCTGCTGCAGTTCATGGCCTGCGATCTCGCGCGCCCGGCCATCCCCGCCAGTATTCACTGCGACCACCTGATCGTGGGCGCCAAGGGCGCTGGCGACGATCTGAGCGCCGGCATCGAGACCAACAAGGAAGTCTTTGACTTTCTGGAGTCGGCCGCCCGCAGGTACGGCATGGACTTCTGGCCGCCCGGCGCGGGCATCATCCACCAGACGGTCCTCGAGAACTACGCCCTGCCAGGCCTGATGATGCTCGGCACCGACAGCCACAGCCCCAACGCGGGCGGCCTGACGACCATCACGATCGGCGTGGGTGGTGCGGACGCCGTCGAGGCCCTCGTTGGCGCGCCGTGGGAACTCAAGGCGCCCAAGATCCTCGGCGTCGAGCTCACCGGCAAGCTCTCCGGCTGGGCCTCGCCCAAGGACATCATCCTCCGCCTCGCTGGCGAGCTTACCGTCCGCGGTGGCACCGGCTACATCATCGAGTACTTTGGGCCTGGCGTCGAGTCGCTGAGCTGCACAGGCATGGCCACCGCCGCCAACATGGGCGCCGAGGTCGGCGCCACCACCTCCATCTTCCCGTACACGGCGGCGTCGGCGCGCTACCTAGCCTCCACACGTCGCACGCAGGCCGTCGCCAACATCGACGCCTTGCAGGCCTTCCCAGGCGCCGGCACGAGCGCCGACGCGCGCTTCCAGTTCCGCGCCGACGACGGCGCCGAGTACGACAAGCGCATCACCATCGACCTGTCTACGCTTGAGCCGCACATCAACGGGCCCTTCACGCCGGACCTGGCGACGCCGCTGTCCAAGTTCAAGGAGACGGTGCGCGAGCAGGAGTGGCCCGAGGCGCTCTCGGCCGGCCTCATCGGCAGCTGCACCAACTCGTCATACGAGGACATGACGCGCGTCGAGTCGCTCCTCAAGGAGGCCGCCGCGGCGGGGCTCAAGCCAGCGGCCGACTTCTACATCACGCCGGGCAGCGAGCAGATCCGTGCGACACTCGAGCGCGACGGCACGCTGGCGGCGTTCGAGGGCGCGGGCGGCGTGCTCCTGTCCAACGCGTGCGGGCCGTGCATCGGGCAGTGGGCGCGCCAGGACGGCGTCACCAAGGGCACGCCCAACGCGATCCTGACCTCGTACAACCGCAACTTCCGCGGCCGCAACGATGGCAACCCGGCGACCATGAACTTCCTCGCCTCCCCGGAGATCGTCACCGCCATGGCCTTTGCCGGCGCCACCACGTTCAACCCCGTCACCGACACCCTCAAGACGCCCGACGGCCGCGACTTCAAGTTCTCGCCGCCGCGCGGCCAGGAGGGCCCCGCTACACCGTTCGAGTCCGGTGTCGCCTCGCTCGGCGTGCTCTCGCAGCCGCCCGACGCCGGCGTCGCCATCGCCATCGCGCCGACCTCGGAGCGCCTCGCGCGCCTCGAGCCGTTCGCGCCCTTCCCCGACGGCGACCTCGCCGGCCTGCGCGTGCTCGTCAAGGTCACCGGCAAGTGCACCACCGACACCATCTCCGCCGCGGGGCCTTGGCTCAAGTACAAGGGCCACCTGCCCAACATCGCCACCAACACGCTCAACACGGCCGTCAACGCCGAGACGGGCGAGGTCAACGCCGCGTACGACCTCGACGGCGAGCGGTTGACCATCCCCGAGCTCGCCGAGCGCTGGCGCGCCCGCGACCAGCCCTGGCTCGTCGTCGCCGAGCACAACTACGGCGAGGGCTCCGCGCGCGAGCACGCCGCGCTGCAGCCGCGGTACCTCGGCGCGCGCGTCGTCCTGACCAAGTCGTTTGCGCGCATCCACGAGACCAACCTGAAGAAGCAGGGCGTCGTGCCGCTGACGTTCGCCGACGAGGCCGACTACGACAGGATCGCGGCGGGCGACGAGGTCGCGACGGTCGGGCTGCATGAGATGCTGCGCAACGAAGGCCGCGGCGAGGTCAGCCTCCGGGTCACCAAGAAGGACTCGGGCGAGGAGTTCCTGATCCCGACCAAGCACGCGGTCAGCAAGGACCAGGCCGGCTTCATCCTCGCGGGCAGCGCGCTCAACCTACTGTCCAAGGGCGTTTAAGCGGGTTCGTGCTGGGTGGGCTAGATTGATGGGGAAAAGCGAACATGGCTGATTGGGATCATTTGATAGGAGTCTGCAAGGCTGTTTTTGTACGTTCTTTGCGGGAGTTATGTCTGTACCTTCACAACACTTGTTGTTTTTCTTGTTCTTCTTATTAGATTTCACATCTCAGTGTCATCGCTTCATTGTGATGATCCTTACATTTGTCAACAAAATAGTCCAAGGACACCTCGATTAGGTTCGCATACCTCTCCACATGCAAATATACCAAATCTTGTACACCACCGGCGACGCCAGCGCAACCCGATTCCCAGAAAATCTGTTTCGTCTCATCAAAAGAAATAGCTATGTCGTGTATGCCCTCATGCTAGAAAATGCACTGGTACGTGTCTCGTAAAGCTATGCGCCTTAGGTATTACAAGAAAAACCCTCATAAAAACATGCACAAGTCCAATAACGCCATAAAATGACCCGATTCCCGTAATACGTCCCGTTTCCCGTAATATATCCTAATAATACCTCAAGAGCCATCTCTGTACAGAGTTACACTTGGCGTTTTGTGGCCGCGTCATCTTCTCTCATCTTCCGCTGCCACTCACAGGCCTTGGCCCAGGCCGCGTTGTTGAGCACATCCGGCGGGAGTCGGCTCTCGGGAACATCGCCGAAGTCCATGATTCTCTGGTACGAGGCCGGCTGGGGATCCTGTCGCGTCTGGCGCCCTGTAGCACTTCTTTTGAACCCCTGACGTTTTGCCTCCTTCAACTGCTGCTCATAAAGCCAGCGCATACGCTGCGCTACTTTGCCGAACCATTTCTTGCGGTTCGGCCGCTCGCAAATTTCTCGCACCTTATCATTCCACCACTTGCTTGATCTCACCACCATCCCGTGAACCGCGGGGTTAGCAGAGACAAAGACCCTCGGGTCTTGAGCAGGTGCCGTCGATGTGAAGGCCCGTCGAGGAACTATCACCCCAGGCGGAGGTCGCATTTTACTCTGGGCATAAATCTGGGCATCGAATGAGCTAGAGCTGAAAATTATAGGCTCTGCTCTTATCATAGCACGTATCCTTGACGATACCGTAGATCGGTTTACAACGATCAGTTTGGGTTGCTCATCATGGCAGCTCGATCGGCATTCCTTGAGACGCCCTCTTTGCAAGAAAGCTAGCGGGATATTATCCCCAGAGGATTCACATTGGGCGCTTGGTCTCGTGGTGCTCGATTTTGCGGTGCTTGGTTCGGCGGTACTTGGCTTGACGGTGCTCGGTTTGGCACGTCTTGCTTTGGTATAACTTGCTCTCGCGGCCCTTGCTTTGGCACACCGAGCTTTAGCTGCACTTGCTTTGTCGGCGTTTACTTTGGCGACGGTGGCGACGGTTCCTTTGTCGGCGCTTCCTCTGTTGGTGGCAATAACAATAACATCTTGTGCTGCTTCCTGGGGACAATCGTCTTCCGTCGATTGCAGGCGTGGCTCCGGGATCGGTATATCAGAAACCGACTCTTCCAAAGTCAAGCGCTGCATAGATGAGCCGGCGTCAGTGCCCTCTCCCTCACTTTCGTCGCTGCTGCTTATGTAGATCACTTCTCGACCCTCGTCAGTAGCGGGGACTAGAAACTTGCTGCGTATTTGTTTCGGCGTTGGAAATAGCTCATTCTTTGTTGTTGGAGCCAGTGCAGTACCAGGTGGGTGCACACTAGCAGAATCCGCGGCTTCTGATAAAACGAGCAGTACATCATGCGCGGCTGCCATCTCTGCCCTAGCTGTAGGCGAATCATGGGTCATGTCTCTGTCTTTGTCTTCAGATAGGACAGTCAAATCAAGGTGATCGAAGGACCGTGGCACAGTAGCAGCGACCGTCACGCCAACGGTGCCATCCTGGGTGGGTGCAGGATTACACTGCGCGAGCACTTCCCCAGATTCTACCCCGTCGATCATGTCAATATCCGTGATAGAGGTTGGCGAAGTATGGTATGAAGGTGGTGAGCCTGCTAAGTTTGTGTGCAAACGCAAAAGTGACTCAGTGTTTTCATCATCTGCACCCGTTTGCACGCAAGCTGGCCGCTGTTCACTTTTCGCTGCTGGGTTCACCGCGTCACCGACCGAAATCTCATGTTGTATCAGTGCTTTTGCCAGCGCTTCTGACCTCTTTGAGGAAGTAGACACATGTGGTCTTCGCCGAGCTCGGGAGACATCAGAACCTGCGGAAAACGAAAACTGCCCACGGGTCCGTTTGGCGGTCCATTTTGGCTTCATGACTTTATATTGGGAGCTGATGCCAGACGCGCCAAGTTCGAGGCCCTTCACTGACCCGTTTTCTCCATAGTTGCCGCTCCGATTCGGGGATAAGGCGGTTGTTGTTTGCTCGGCAGCTTGAAGGCTCATGGTGGCTTTCGATCGCCGCACTGCCGCGGAAAAGTTGAAGCATGTAATTTGAGCCAATCCTCCCCGCTTCATATATACCAGGACTGGCTATCCATACGATGAAAGTCCAGCTAAAGCATGCAGGCAGTCGCTCTAACCGTGCCGCGACTGTATAGGAGAGTTGTCTAACAGCGTTTGGTCAGCGCGTGTTGCCACTTGCACCTGCAGAGTAATCGAGCACAGTGGGTAGTTTCTCGTCAGATCTTTTCAGTTATTTTGCAACTTCAAGCTTGGAACGCAACGGTTCCTGTGTCCCTAGACCGTGTGCGCGACACAGTCACTTGTCTGCCACGGCCTTTGACCTGGATCAGTTGAGCAGCAATGATCGAGGTTCCAAATTGTGGTAGGAGTTGCTTATACGCCAGTCAGGACGGGCAAAGAATGCAAGAGATTCTTTGCAGCTATCCGTGGCTAGGCAATCACGTGTCTAGCCGCCCGTGGAGGTGGCGAGACTGGAGCAAGGCGACACAGGTCCCAGTCGGCTTCGTTCGGTCAGACCTTTTACCATTGGACATCATTCGAGAGTATTAGGAAGTGCATGATGAAGAGTTTAACATACCGTGTGTGGTAGGGGTTCACGTGGGCAGGCAGGCAGGGCATCTACCTCAGCGACTGCCTAGCTGACAAGAGGAAGCCTCAACGCACCGTTGCCCCGCGGGAAAGCCCAGTCCGTTGCAAGGAGGAGATCCAAAATCCGGTCTATGCGTCTTGGTGCGGATCCGATGCGTATGCCGGAAGCCAGCCGAAGCTTGCTCCAGCATTGGTATGGTAGTATGAAGGCGGAATGGGGCCGATATGCTGGGGTACTTGGTGATGCCAAAGTCGTCACGGACAGCGGAGACCAAAGCATATCTGGCGCTGCCAGACGAGACCGCCTTCCCAAGTTGGTGTAGGCGAGTGCGAACCCGCTGTAGCGCTTCGCCAACCCCGCCAACAGCCCTGAAGGCGCTGTAATTTGTGTAGGTATGGACCTGTTACTGGGGGCGTACTAAAGCAAGGTATGTATCCCCCAGCTTCACGGCCACCTTGCTGAATGCCCTTCGCCACCACGCGCGCTTAGCATCCCGTCAATACCCATCTACACGCGCGCGCAAGGTCCGCAAGTCATGGATTTCCTCAAGTCGGCCGTGGCCTCCGCCATGGCTAAAGGACCGCCCTTTCCCTACAGCTTTGGCGACAAGGTCGACGTCGACGAGTCCATCTGGACCTTGTACAATGGCACCAAGAGGGCAAGTCGCGCCGCGCAACGCAATACTGCATATCCCTTAGACAATTGCTGACAACGCCCACAGGAAGACGGTTCCAACTGCAGCATCTTTTCCTTCGATATCACGGCCCACAGAGGTCTCCTGCCCCTCGCCCGAAACGCGCTTCGAAAGCTGCGTACCATCCGTCACCCTGGTGTCATCAAAGTCCTTGACACAGTAGAGGTCGGTACAATTGCCCGGTGGCACTTATACAATGTCTTATACTTGTAACAGACGGAAACATACATCTACATCGCCACCGAGCGAGTGGTACCCTTGCGATGGCATGTTCGACGCAAATCACTGAGTCCCGAAACCATAAAATGGGGACTACACGGCATTGCGGTACGAACCCAAAACAAACAGCTGCCGAAACTAAAGTCTAACTACTGATAGCGGACTCTGAAATTCATCAACTCGGACGCTTCCTCTATCCATGGCTGTGTCAAGGTCGGGTCGGTGTATACCTCGGAAAGTGGCGAATGGAAACTAGCTGGCTTCGAAATTCTTAGCAGCGTCAAAGAGGACGAATCGACGATATATGTCAGTACAATTGGTGCGAAAGTTGGCCATCGCACTAATACATCAGCAGACATACGGAAGCCTTACACCCGACTCTGCCCGCTATTCACCCCCAGAAGTTGTGCAAGGTGGATGGGATGTCATCAAGAAGCACCCTCACTCCGCTGTCGACGCATTCAACTATGGCGTCCTGATATACGAGGTTTTCAATGGCGATTACAACGGCCGAGACAACGTTGGACAAACACGCGGCGTTCCTCCCACGATGCACTCTAGTTACAAGCGACTATGTAACGCGAACGCGAAAGCTCGGATATCCATATCCGCATTCCTCGATCAAGGAAGCCGTCGCGATGCCTTTTTCGATACACCCCTCATTAAACTCACCGAAGGGATTGATAATCTAGGTATTAAAACGGAAGAAGAACGCGAGAAATTCTTGGAGTATGTGCATCCTATCTTCCTAATGATATGTGACTACTAACAGCTGCAAAGCGACTTGGAGCAGGTATCGGATGACTTTCCAGAGGACTTCTTCATCATGAAGGTCCTCCCGGAACTAATGAAGTCTGTGGAATTCGGCGGTGGTGGGCCCAAGGCCATTGGTGTCGTGCTCAAGATTGCCTCAAAACTGTCGCAGGACGACTTTGAGAGCAGGATGACCCCCTTTATTATCCGGATATTTGGCAACCCCGACCGCGCTATCCGAGTTTGTCTGCTAGACAGCTTACCTCTCATCATCGACCAACTGCCGCAAAAAGTCGTCAATGACAAAATATTTCCCCAAATTGTAAGAGCGGCCATTGCTTTGGTAGACAGCCGTACGCGTTCTAACAGCCCTAGGTCACTGGCTTCACAGACGCAGCACCTATTGTGCGAGAGCAAACGCTCAAGTCAGTCTTGGTGTTGATCACAAAACTCTCGGATCGCACAATTAATGGAGAGTTGCTCAAACACCTTGCCAAGACTGCCAACGACGAACAGCCTGGAATTCGTACCAACACAACGATTTGTCTCGGCAAAATCGCAAAGCATCTAGGGACGGGGTCAAGATCCAAGGTCCTAATTGCGGCTTTTACGCGCTCAATGCGAGACCCATTCGTTCATGCGCGCAACGCCGCCTTGATGGCGCTGGCAGCGACATCCGAGTATTTTACCGAGGAAGACTGTGCAACGCGCATCCTTCCTGCGCTGTGCCCGTTGCTTATTGATAAGGAAAAGCTCGTGCGTGACCAGGCAACTCGCGCGATGGACTCATACATTGCCAAGATCAAAAAGGCTGCATCCACTATGCCGGACTCAGCGCTGCCACCGCCGCAGTCTGGAGACGCTCAGGCTGCTCGCATGGGAACTCCTCAGCCGAGCGCTGGGTCCCAAGGCTGGACCGGCTGGGCCATCTCGTCCTTCACCAACAAGATGTCGACCGCAGCCGGTGATATGCAAACTACCAACGGGTCAGCATCCGCAGCTAGGACCCCATCTTCTCCAGCCCCGGACGCCCGCAAGCCGACTTCATCAGCATCCACGCTGCACAGACAGGCGCTCGCGTCACCGCCTGCATCCACCGCAGCGCCGTCTCCCACGCCTAGTGCCGTGGCAGAAGAATTCTACGGTGATGGCGCCGATGACGACGACGTCGGTGGTTGGGGCGACATGGGAGACATGGACGAGGATGGTGGCTGGGGTGAGCCTGCTGGCCATTCATCTACGAAACCAGCGCCGGCTGCTGCTACGGCATCAACGACGCCTTTTGACGACGGCGAGCCCGACTTTGCGGGCTGGCTCGCGGCGCAATCACAAAAGAAGTCGGGCGCAAAAGCGCTTCCTAAGGGGCTGTCAAAGGCGGGCGGCACGGCGGCGAAGAAGGCGCCTGTAAAGGCGGCGGCGGCGAGTAAGGCCAAGCCTGTAGTGGCCAAGAAGATTGATCTTGCGCCAAAAGCGGATGACGATGATGACGGCTGGGGAGACGGTTGGTAGATGGATCGGGTATAAAAATCTGTGTAGTTAAGCGTTTAATACCTTTTTTGGAAATCGATATTTGTAGTGTTGTGATGAAATGTCGCATCGTAAGCCTGGTTGGTCAGGTTGGCGATGGGTTACAGAAATGCCGCAAGGTATAAGTCCCCAGGCTCCAGTATCCTATATATATCCTTCGCATCATTTTTAATGATTATTAAAGCACACTGTTTATTAGTTGCTTTCCCCAGGATGCTGAATTGAAAGAGGTTAGGCGCGTGACAACGGGCAAGGCTGATTTGCGACGCCTCTCGCATCTGATAGGCCTGGTTAAGCGAGCTGAGGCTTTGGAACGCTGGGGCCGTCTCACAAGACTCATTGTTGGTCTTGGCATTGACGGCTAGTGATAAAGAGCTCTTCCGGCCGTCAGGCCCTAGCAAAAGAACAAAAGGAGGTTGTCTTCTCTTTTCTTCGTTTTATCAGTTCGCAATAGACTCAACTCGACAAAGGTGCACACCACGATGCGATGAATCAAGACTCGTCGCCGACTTACACCGTGACGGGGCTCCACTGGTTCGCGCTGTCCGCGACCATCGCGCTGCTCTGCTGTATCTGGTGGGTGCCGGAAATCCCTAGCCTGTTCCCGCGGCGGGTGCAGAACTACACGTCCCCGCGATATCCGGTCTACGACGGCGCGGATGACTGCCACGTCGCGGCGGCGGCGCCGCACCGACGGCCCTGGGGACCTGGCAGCTTCGTCCGCAACGTCATGTGGAGCTGCCTGCGGTCGCTGCAGCCCGGCTTCGTGGTGCAGCTCATCCGGCGGTTCGAGCTCGACCACACGCTGTGGGCGGTGCGGTACTACCACGGGCCGGGCACGAGCTCCGAGCGCATCGCGCGTCTGAGCGCGGCCGGCTGGGCCGGGGCCATCTGCGCGGAGATGGCGCCGCTGGTCGTCCAGGCCGTGCTCATCTACGTCGGGTCGACCGGGTTCGACCGCGGCGGGGACCTGCTGGTCCCGTTCTGGATCGTCGGCCTGCTGCCCTCCGCGGTGACGGGGCTGAGCATGATGCTGGCGAGCCGCCTCCCGCGGTCCGCCTGGCGCGCCGCCTCCCTCGTCTTCTTCCTCTGCTTCCTCGCGCTGAGCGCCTCGCTGATCGTCGCGGCCACCTTCACGGTGCGCGGGTACGGCGGGCTGCGGCACCGGGCGGCGTTCGGCATCGTCATGGCCGCGGCGTGGCTGCTGCACATGGTGCTCTCCGTCGTCGTCGGCTTCCAGTGCAGCAAGGGCGTGCACTGCGTCGCGCTGCTGCTCACGGCGGCGCTGCGCGTCGCGCCGATGATCCTGCTGGCAGTCCCGCCGCGCGGCGGGCGCGGGCGCGGCATGCCGTACCCGGGGATCAACGCGCTGGCGTTTGCGATCGCGGTCAGCGTGGTCGCGGGCGGGCTGGTGTTCGTGCTGGCGGCGGCGGCGTTGGTGCGCTGTCCGGTATGGGACAGGCGGCACGTGTTGGTGCGGCGGCGGCGACGGAATAGGCGCGATCCGCGTCGGCGGCAGCGCGAGAATGACCCGTACGGCGGAGGCGGAGGGGGTTCAACGGGTGGCGGCGATGGGGGAGGCTGGAATTTTGACGGCGGCGGTGACGGCGGTGATGGCGGAGGACACGGTGGTGGTGGTGATGGAGGTGGTGGCGACGGAGGAGGAGGAGGAGACGGAGGTGGTGGCGGAGGCGGAGGAGACGGAGGTGGGTGATCTGCAGGTAATCTGTGTTGCAACCGAGGTTCCTGTTATGGCGATTTATGCTATTTGGGTAATTGGTGTTTGTGATAATACATGTCTCATCCGTGTCGCCGTGGAAGCTGTTGCGCTTGCAGAAGAGGTAACTAGTTGCTTGGCTATAGTGGTGGGTGATACAACAGGTCATGGGCAGGACGACTTGCTGGAGGGATTAGACTCAGTCGATAATGTGTTGTGTACTGAATAATAGCTAGTTATCAATTAGCGCTTCGGGCTTTTGCTTTGCAACTTGTCATGATGAAGAGTGAAAATGAAAGTTACAAGATGCTTCGTTTGCAGCCCCAACCGTAACTAGTGCTGGAGCAGGGCTACCAGCTGCCAGCTGCCAGGTCGACCAATTCGTCCATGTACACCACGCACAACTTCTCAGCTCCCAAGCCATTTCCTATTTCCTACAATGCCACGCAGCGCAGGCTCTGTATCCGATTGGATCCCAATAGCAGCGATGGCCTGGGCATGCACCAATACTTCACCGGGAGAATGACATCCGAAACGCATGGCCAACAGTGACGAAATGATTTTCTTCACCGGGGACGCTAGCCGACCTAGTCAATGGCACTTCGTGGAACGTCGGCCCCAGCAACTTAACTACTTAGATGAAGACGCCTGTTGTGCTACGCCGGCTGTTTTTAAACTATACAAACTCTTGAAATTGGTCGGTCTCGTTTCTAACCAATTGTATTGCCACTAGCAGCCAGATTTCATCTCATCCGTTTCAAAATGTCTACCGAGGAAGCCAAGGTCAAGCTCTACTGGTACGTTCCCTAGCGCCTCGGCGCAAATCTGCACTGTCTCACCCATGTGACGAAGCTAGCTCCTCGGCAGCAATCAACAACCACAAGACAAATCCCAAGCACATTGTATCATGAGCTAACCACAACGCTTCCCGCCGCCAGGCTCGAGCAGTCGCGCTCGCAACGCATCCTCTGGCTCCTCGAGGAGCTCAAGGTCAACTACGAGGTCGAGATCTTCCACCGCAACAAGCAGACGTTCCTGGCGCCCCCGGAGCTTGAAAAGGTGCACCCGCTCGGCAAGTCGCCCGTCATCGCCATCACGCCCCCCGGCGCCGGCGCCGATGCCAAGCCCATCGTCCTGGCCGAGAGCGGCTGGATGACCGAGTACCTCTGCACGCACTACCCGGAGGGCGAGCGCCTCGTCCCAAAGCGCTGGCAGGACGGCAAGGAGAACACCATCGGCGGCGAGACTGAGGCCTACCTTCGCCATCAGTACTATCTGCACTACGCCGAGGGCACCCTGATGCCGTATCTGGTCATGTCTCTTGTCATTGGCCGTATGTATCCCGTACTCTCTGGTACTGTGCACGCGCCTGGACCATCTCGGAACTGACCCCTTGTGCAGGCCTCAAGGGTAACGACATCCCTTTCTTCGTTCGACCGATTACCTCCATGGTCGCCAACAGGATCATCGCGTTGTTCATCGCCCCCAACATCAAGAAGAACCTCGCCATGCTCAACGACCACCTCTCCACCTCGGGAGGCAGGTTCCTCTGCAACGACCAGCTGACCGCGGCCGACATCCTCATGAGCTTCCCCCTCATCGCGGCCAAGTCTCGCTTCAGGGATGTTGCGCCGGGCTGGGAAGAGACATATCCCCGCATTTCCGAGTACATCAAGACGCTGGAGAGCTGCCCGGGCTACAAGAAGAGCATTGCAAAAGTGGAGGAGCTGGACGGCAAGTTCACGGCTTCGCTGTAGTTGGCATGGACAGAGAATAATACATAGTAAATAAAAAAAGGCTCTCACTTTCAGCTTCAACGACAGCAAGGCCGTGGAATAGTCTATTGCGCAGTTCTACATTCTATTCTACCTAGGCCGGATACGCGGCGCCGTCACCACGCGAGTCACTGCCCGCAGACCACACCGGCGTTTTTTCGACAGAGTCGACCAAGTAGCGGATAATCTGCCCTCGTCCAAAGAGGCTGCGCTTGTCACCGCTCACCAGCTTGATCTTGTGCCCCAGCTTCCGGAGTCCGTCAATCGTCGCCTCCGGCATGCCCTCCTCGACATGCACGATCCACTCACTCGTCTTTTCCACTTCCGCGAGGCCGCTGCCGATGCAGATGCGAGGTGCATCCAGGGCCTGCTGAGGATCGAGCCCGCCGACGACCTGCCCGAGGAGCACCTGCACGTGGCCCTGCGGCTGCATGAAGCCGCCCATGACACCGAAAGAAGAGTGCAGGGAGCCATCGCGAGTGTTGGTCGCCATGGCCGGGATGATGGTGTGGTACGGACGCTTCCGGGGCTCGATCCTGTTCGGGTGGTTGCGGTTGAGCGAGAAGTTCGCCCCGCGGTTTTGGAGGGTGAATCCACAGCCGCGGGGGATGATGCCGCTGCCGAAGCCGTCGTAGTTGGAGTTGATGAAGGAGGCGGCGTTGCCGGCGGCATCGGTGACGGTGAAGTAGACGGTGTCACTGCTCTGCAGCGCCGGCGAGGTAAAGAGGGGTCGCCCTTCTGTAATGTTTTCGCCAACCTTTGACGGATCGAACAGCTTCGCCCGGCTGGCGAGGTACTCCTCGGAGATCATGCCCGCGATTGGGACTTTGGTCACGTTAGGGTCAGTGACATACCAGTTACCATCGGCAAAGCTCAAACGTAGGGCCTCGATGATGGCATGGAGGTACGCGGGACTGTTAAAGTCTTCCGGCTTAAAGGTGGGAATTTGGCCGGCCTTTTCCAGCTCTTGGATGATGCCAAGCGCCATGAGCGCAACGATTCCCTGCCCGTTAGGCGGGTGCTCCCAGAGCTCAATGCCCCCGTCTGCGGACTGGGCGGAGAGCCCTTGGCCGTAGAATTTGAGCGAGATGGGCTCAACCGGCTCACTGCCCATCTCAGCATGATGCTTCAGATCATCCAGGTCAAGAAAGCCGCCGAGGTCTTGCACGACCTTGACGAGCTCCTCGGCGATGCGACCAGTATAGAACCCTTTCTTCCCCTCCTTCGCCAGCGTGCGGAAGGTACTCGCCAGCCGTTCGTTCTTCATAATCTCGCCGGTCCTAGGTGCGCGGACACCTTCAGCGGCGGCCGGGTCCCTCTTCAGCATCTCAGCGAAGTTGGGCGAGGCGCTGCGAATGAGCTCCTCTGACTCTCCCCACTGCCCAGTGTTAGATGAATGCGGGTAGATTTCATGAGGAAACTGTAGATATACGCACGGCAGAAGCGGCCACTTGGGATACGGGGAAGCCCTTCTCACCAAGGTCGATTGCGGGCCGCAGGATGTCAGCCATGGTCAGTGTTCCGCTTCCGAATCGCTCAACGGTGTCTAACCAACCCGCTGCAGCCCCGGGGACGGTGACAGCATGGACACTGAGCATAGGGATGCTGTCCGTGCCGTCGTCCTTGAGGCCCAGCGCCGAGCGGACCTTGTCCAGCGTGCACTTGGCACCGGACCGGCCAGAGCCGTTCATTGCTGAGACTGTCTTATTCTGCGCATCCCAATACAGAATAAACATGTCCCCGCCGATGCCAGTCGAGCACGGCTCGGTCATGTTGAGCCCAGCAGCTGGAAGAAGAACAGGTTAGCACGTCGTTTCTCGAGCGGCGGCGGATCCCGGCAACATACCGACAGCGACGGCTGCATCCTGATGAAGAATTAGTATCCCTCTTAGATAATTGTACAAGAAAGAAGAGGGAAAAATGAAAGGTGTACTCACAGCTGCGTTTCCACCAGCGCGAAGCACATCGAGACCACACTTGGCGGCAAGTGGCTGCGTACAAGCGACGATGCCCTCGGTGCTATGGACGACGCTGCGGCGAGAAGGGAACTGGGAAAAGTCGAGCGCCGAGTGATTCGTGCTAAAAGCAGAGTCTGTAGAGACAGGCATTGTTGAATATTCGGCAGATTCGCTGTGGTTTACCGTACGTATACCTTATCTAAGAGCTGGGACAAAGAAGGCCAATCTGTTCAAGTTAAGAAGGCAACAATTTGGTGTCTCGGGGTGCGCGGAACGCGGAATTGAGGGCGATATTTGGCTGATTTACTTGCGTAAGTGCCGGACTCTAGCGTCTTGATAGCGTGTCGATGGCAGACGAGTGAAGCTGGTGATGTCGTTGCATCAGCTTAAGTTCAAACAGGAGACTGTGAGGCGCCCTGCCGTATCCCCAGATTTGGACTCCGGCGAACCCAATTCAACCTCCGGGCATCTGGGGAGGGCGTGAAGTGGCATTGTGGTGGCGTTTCGCATGGGCCCTGACTCCCCTCAAGTTCCTTTATCCATCTACAGATATCCATAAACACGGGATATATCAAGGACTTTAAAACGGGCAGACCGTGGATAGAGATAGGGAATAAATCGGGCTCGACGCCGTATCTTTCATGATATCTGTTAACGAGAGGTATCAGTCTCAAGGTTTCCTGATAGCCCGCATGCTCCACTTCTATTAACTAGACGATTGTATAGACTTGTGGAGGAGGCGCAAGAAATGTCGCTTTTAGTCCTGATTGTCGGAGTTAAGTCGGTATATATGTTTTTAATAACTAGTAATAAAGCCACAATACTTTACACACTGGTTGTGGCACTGGACGGCACTTCAAACTCTCAGCTAATTAAGTACATGGCGCTTTCCCGCCTGTCGATCATCGTGCCGTTTTGGTCCTTCCCCGCAGTCGATAGGTGCTATTAAGTTCCGAGGAGCCGGCGAACCAAGTATTCAGCGTATGCTGAATGGTCATGTTAAGGTTTGGAGTTCCGAATAGCTTCCGCTGAGTCGTATCGTAACATCGCCCAACATACCCTTGCGCACTCAAGTTCCGAGACACCTACCCTGTGGCTTGGTCGACGCATCTATAGTATACGAAGTCATGAAGATCGCTACATAAAGGTGTCAATTGTCGCTGCTTCCAGCCCGAGGTCCTGATACAAGCTAAAACGTCTGTTCCCTTACTTTCTCTGAGTTGGACAAGCTTGCTCTGCCTGCCATGGAGATCAACCAACACGCCAAGGCCGGCCAAGGCCACGATGACTACGACCCCGAGCTAGTCAAGCCAACAATCACAGGCTCTGACATTGATGCGGCCCTCAAATTCATTGAAAATGGTGGCGACGGGGTGCCGCCGATGACCGCGGAAGATGAGAAACGCCTGGTCCGGAAAATCGACATGACCATTGTGCCACTCATGTGTAAGTCTCCCGCCCTTCGCCGGCCGCATTTTGAGTATGCTAATGAACTGTGGCAGTTGGTTGCTACTTTTTGCAATACCTTGATAAAACACTCAGTGAGCCTCCCATACATTGCCCTACAGCCAACTTTCTCTCCTCACACATCGGCAGTCAACTATGCCAACATCATGGGCCTCCAAGCGGACACCGGCATCAACGGCAACCAATTCTCCCAGCTCGCCCTCATCTTCTACGTCAGCTATCTCGCCTTTGAGTTCCCTACTGGCTATCTCATGCAAATCCTACCCACCGCGAAATACCTCGGCGCCAACGTCGTCTGCTGGGGCGTCATGGTCGCCTGCACCGCCGTCGCCCGGTCCTGGGGCACCCTGGTCGCGCTACGAGTGCTGCTCGGGTGCTTCGAGGCCGCCGTCGCGCCGGCTCTCATCCTCATCACGGCCATGTGGTACAAGAAGTCGGAGCAGCCGCTGCGGGTCGGCGTCTGGTACGTCGGCACCGGCGTCGGCCAGATGGTCGGCTCCGTCACCTCGTTCGGCTTCCAGCACTACAAGGGGAGCGTCTTCAAGTCATGGCAGATCATGTTCCTCGTGTACGGCGTCCTTACCGTCATCGTCGGGCTCCTGGTCGTCTTCGTGATGCCGGACAACCCGATGGTGTCCCGGTTGTCGGACACGGAGAAGCAATGGGCCATTGCGCGGTTGCGAGAAAACATGACAGGTATCGAGAACAAAAAGTTCAAAAAGTCCCAGGTTGTCGAGTGTCTGCGGGACCCCCAGACTTGGTTGCTGGCCCTGGCCATCATGTCGTCTTCCATCCCCAACGGCTTCCTCAGCACCTATTCCTCTACCGTGATCAAGACGTTTGGCTTCACATCCGAGGTCTCCGCCCTGATGGGCATCCCTTCTGGCGCATTCACGGCCATCCTCACCATTACCTGTAGCTTACTTGCTGGCAAGTACAACATACGGGGCTTCCTCGCCGTCGGTTTACTTGCCACTAGCACCTTGGGCAGTTGTCTTTTGAGGTTTTTACCGGCCGAAGGTCATGTTGCGGGCAAGATGGCGGGCACCTACCTCACTTCATGCACCGTCCCCTCGCTTGCGCTTATATACTCATTCGCATCAGCCAACTTTTCGGGCCACACGAAAAAGATCACCTTGAACGCGCTGCTCCTCATCTGCTTTTGTAAGTCATGTCGTGCTCCCTGTCATTTTCTAATTGCTGATTGAAGTCTAGGCATCGGCAACGTCATCGGCCCCCTTACATTCCGCGACAAGGACAAGCCAGAGTATATTCCTGCCAAGATTGCCATGGTCATCACCAATGCCTTTGCCGGCGTCTGCATCTCTGTCCTTGTCATGTACTACAAGTGGGAGAACCGCCGCCGTGACCGCATTTACGCCAACATGGAGCACGTGCCAAACAGCGAGTTCTTCAACCTCACAGACCGTGAGAACCACGAATTTCGGGTAGGTCGATCTCAATCCATCCTTCCCAGACGCCCCAATCAGATACTGACGGCGCCGTAGTATTCCATGTGAGGTTAAAAATTGTGCCCTAGAAATGCCCCAGTTCTTACTAGTTCGATGCCGCGTCCGTCCCCCAGAATGCAAGCCATTGATCGATCCATGTGAATACCTCCTTGATAATTACTCAACACTAAAGTTGATACCCTATATTCTAGTGACTGTAAGTGGTCTCGTAGCCTGGCTATTATTGACCTGGGTTTAAAATTAGTTGGCGCACCCAGGGCACCTCACACCTTTTCATACAGCCCTGTAGTATACACCTCCATAGGCGTCGTCAAATTGACTAATCATGCCATTGATAATGATCTTGTATGCTAGGTCACTGACTTATAGCCTCTAAAAATTGTATTGTGTACAGATTTGCATTCTATCAACATCGTCAACACAGTTCAATTACTTATGTACACCTGCCCTTCTGGCGGTATCCACTGAAATGTTGATGGGATCCACCGCAGAATCTCAACCTCGAATTTCAACCAGAGCTTGTCCCTGACGGCAACAAACGACATCGCAAATCACCGCCCTCGAGCTTCGTGCGTACCATCTTCCGACCGGCAGAAAACCTATCAGTAGGCCCTTCCCGGCGAGCATAGGTGCCATGCTCCCGTCGCGCGCTGTGTGCTGGAGATGCACCACACAGCTACGCACCCAGGCTCGCCAGCCTGTCGCCAAATTGGCATTCTCGTCGCTCGCCGACACGACCGGAGACGAGCAGCCCTGGCGAGCTTCGCAATCCTCTGCAAAGGAGCGCAAGGCGCCACGCCATCGAGATGGGAAGCACAAGCCCAGGCACGCTGGCGCGCGACCCTCCTCCAGATCCGATGTGTCAGCCTTTGACATGTTTAATCAGATTGTCAATGCGAAGAGCATGGGGTGGACAGGCAATTCCACCGGTGTCCAGCCCAACGAGGCCGCCTCAGGAACCCGGCCGAGTACCGAAATCGATATAACATTCATGCTGAGCACCTTGGTGGCGCGTAAAAACGACCCCGTCGATCAACGACTCCAGACGTTCGAGGAGTCGATATGGCCGCATCTGCGAAACTACGATAACCACTTTCCGGTGCCTATATCACAACTCTTGATAGAATTCATCAACAATGCTTGCAGAGATGAGATACAGTACGGTCGAGCCTCCTCCTGCCTCGCGATCGCTCAGCTCGCAGCTCGGGTCGGCATAACAAGTCCGCACATCCCAAATATCATGGCCCTCAAGATATGCCATGTTTTTGCCACGAGCAAAAATTCCAGCGCTCATCGCAACCTTTTGGCGCAAAATTTGCTGGCGCTTTGGATGCACGTCTCGCAAATGCAACGGCTGCCCGAGAAAGAGCGACCCTTGCGACTGGCTCTCCCGGACAAGGTTGAATTTAGCGTTGGGCTGAGGAGCACACAGAAATCAAATGACGGTGTGCTTGATGATAGCAGCGTCACTCCGGAAGCTTTTCTCAACGCCGTTTTTCCACAGTTTGAAAATGGCCGAGCGAGAGAACTGATGGACGGGCTTCTCGCCACGTTATGTTTCTGCTCCGACCCGCGATTTGTCACAGAACGTGTGCAAAGAGAATTTGCTCCATTGTTGGAGCTGGCAAGCATTTTCTTCGGTGAATACAGTCAATCAGCCGAGTTAATGCTGCAAGAATTCCCCCATCACGCCACCCTTCACGCCGTCTTGTTTCCATCCGAGAAGTCTCATGAGCTCCAAGCCTACATCATGAACCAATGGCCCATATTTGTTCTGTTTCTACAGAATCAACAGGTACCATGGCGTCAAGGAAGCTCTGCCAAGGAACCAAGAACAAGTCTTGCTCAAATTCACAAGCGACTACGCAAGGCATACATAGAGCGCAATAAACCAGGCGTCCGGACCATCTGGGCCGAGCTGTACCAAAGACAGGCTAATAGCGCAGGTCTACGCTCCGCAATACAATCCAGGCCCGAACTGATGGACTTTATCATCTTCATCGCCTGTGCACTGCGCCTAGACTACGAGTACAAGACGGCTGTCGAGTTGATGAACGGACTGCAGATTCCCTTAACGCTCAAAACATACACCGGTATGATGCACGGTTGGAGACTTTGCAAGGATACGCGGAAGATTGACGCCTTGTGGGATCAACTTGAAAGCGCCAATGTGCGCCTCGACGTGCCTATCTGGACAGAACGCCTCGCAGCATATATCCTCAAAGGCAAGATTGGCTTGTGTATAACGGCACTTGCAAAGCTACAAACGGAGTGGGATGATGCAGTGAAGAACGATACAGTGGCAGAAAGTGGTGCTGTCCAGCCCAGCATTGAAATGGTGAATGCATGCATCAAGGGTATACTCGAGATTGACCCCCCGGCGGCCAAGGTGCTTCTCAGCTGGGCGCACAACAATGGCATCCGACCCGACGTCAGCACACACAACATCATCCTTCGCCGGGCCTTCTCTAGCGGGCCTGATGACGTTGCCTGGATCATGGAACTGATGGAGAAGAACGGCGTAGAGCCGAATCAGGCGACCTTTGTGATCCTGATTGAAGAGATGCTGGCTCTAACGGGCGCTGACTCGCCAGAGGCGCAGGTCGAGGCGGTCAACCAGGTCTTTGCCGACCTGGCGCGGTCCAAGTTTGCCCTTACTGGGGAACTGTACGCCAAGGCACTGCACGCCGTGGCCTCGCTAGCCGACGCCTCCGACGAGGCCGTCGAGGCCGTCCTCGCACACTTGCGCCACCAAAAGGTGCGCATCAACCCGTACATGGTGACGATCCTGATTGAGCGGTCGCTACAGCGCGACCCGCGCTCGTTTGCGCCCATCGAGGCACTGCTGCACCGCTACGGCATGGCCGACATCTCGCGCGGCGACCAGACGCTATGGGAGCGCGTGATCCGCGCAGCCGCGCTCACCGGCGAGGCCCGCACGGCGCTGGCGCGCTTCGACGAGTTGGCCGCCGCGGGACGACCCGTCACGTCGCTGCCGTGCCTTAACGAGCTGCTGCGCGCGCTGCTGGCAGAGGACGACACGGAAAGCGCGCGGCGCGTCGTCGACACGGTGCTGCACAACAAGATGGCGGCGCAGGCGCAAAAGGGCAGCACTCACGGCGAAGATGGCGGCGGCGACGATGAGGCGCGCTTTTGGAAGCACCACTTTTGGCACGTCGCTAAGGAGAACCAGCTTCTCGATGAGAAGAACATGCCGGGTGGGCTGCACAGAATGATCGAGCACTACTGAAAAGTACTCTGGTGTCATAGTCAGTCTTGTCTTTATTCTGTATGATATGTTCTGGCGATCCAGCCAGCGGCTTCTTGTCAGCATCATAGGCGGACATAGCCTGTTGTATATTAGCACATTCAATACCATGTACATTTCACCCATGCGTCACCATTCTGCAAATGAATGATGTGTTATACTTGACACTGCAGAAAGGTCATCAATCCCTGTCTGAAATCAGCATCAGATGACCATATCCCATCATAATCGTGATATAAACGCCGAAATCCCGCTGACCTCCCAAAACAAAAAGGTACCAAAAGTCTTTTCATGATACATTCGCTCCGCAGTCACTCACGACTGCGCCATGCTCTCATCCTCATCCTCCGCTGCACCACCCTCCTCGTTCTCCCCTTGCGCCGCCGCCGCCGCGGCGCCTAGGACAGCCATCACGGCCTCGAGCCCCTCGACCTCGTCGCGCGCGAGCGCCCGCCCCGCGCTCTGCCACTCGCCGTCGCGCACCTCGCCACCCGGACCGAGCTCGACGCCCGCGACGGTCTCCAGGTACCGCCTGGACGCGCGCTCGATGTACTCGGCGCGTTCGCGGCGCCAGCTCTTCTCCTCTTCTCCCTCCTGGTCTTCTTCGTTGTCGTCGTCGCGGATGGTGGGGAGGAGCTCCCGCAGAGATGACGACAGCGTCCGGAGGGTTTGTAGCTGCGCGAGGGTGAACTCGGTCGTCGTGGCGATGGGTCGCTCGGAACCGCCCTCCTCGAGCGTGCCGCGGTCGTGCAGAAAGCCCAGCGCGTTGGCCTGTTGCTGTTCCTGCACGGCGGCGGCATCGTCTTCCGTCTTCACCGCCGCCGTCGTCGTCGTCGTGGGTGCGGGGCCCTTGACGCCGACGGCCGCGCGCAGCGTCGCGAGGAGCGCGTCGTTGCGCACGCGCTCCGTCTCCAGCGCGAGCTGCAGCTGCTGGCTGGCGTGCAGTCGTCTCCGTAGCTGCGTTATGGACTCGAGGCTGGGCGGCGGGGAAGCTCCCGCGACGTCGCCGGGGGGGGAGAAGTCGAGGCCCTTGTAGTGGGCGAGCTGCATGTACGGCCGGTCGTCGGGCTTGACGGTGAGAATGTTTCGCATGACATAGAGCTCAAAGATGTCAAAGTTCTTGTCGATGGAGGCGTTGAGGAGCGTCTCGAGCTGGTGCGTGCCGTGCTCGATCTCGCGCTTGGCGGCCTCGTCGGGGCTCAGGGCGGCGGCGGCGGCGTCGGCGCCAGGCGCGCCGCGCTTCTTGGGGTTGCCAAATCCGAGGTTCTGCGCGGAGATCTTGCGGAGGGCCCGCTCGACGGCGCCGAGGGCGTGGTCAGCGAGGACGTTGACCGCATTGATGATGTCGTCGAGGAGGGACTGGGCAAACTGTCAGTAGGTGGGGGTGGGAGGGCAACGGGAGAGTGGGCGATGGGGAGGGAGAGAAGGCGTACAACTGGGGGATAGCTAAAGTGCTCGGTGAGCAGTTCGTACTCGGCGTTGTCTGGCGCCGACATAGCCAATGTCGTCGTGTGTTGGTGTTGGAGACTGGGAGAGGAAGCATGCGACAGGACGCGCTGGCCGGTGGGAGAACGCGTCGGTGTGCTTGCTGGGACCGTGTATAGTGGGGGCGGCACGGCAGTTGCAACGCTGCTGATTGATAATTGGCTGCCGTTGTCCGTTACTTTCGGTCCTCTTGACAAAGAATATCACAAGATAATTGACATGGATTGTTAATGTTGCGAATGCGAGATTCAGACGACTTGTTGGAGAAATGCAGGTACCTGGTACCTATTGGTGGGGCACTAAAACCAACCGTTGGCCCAAGCCTCCTCCTCCCCACAGCCCGTAATCGTCGTCATCCCACCCGTTCATCCTAGCAAATACAACCAACTTGTGCAGTATTTTATAACAACGCAAGCAAGCATCCAGCACGGTTACGTCTGCCGGTATTTCCTCCTACGAATCTCCTTTATCCTCCTAATCAAAGTTGCGGCTGCAACGGTGGCCCCCCCCCACCATGTCGAAATTCGGCGGCTTCGTGAAGAACGGGTGGCATCCCGAGAAGGAGGGCACCACCTTCAAAGGCCAAATGGTACGACCGCCCGACGCGTAGCCAACCCCCCTTCCCATCCTTGCATGTATTTGCTGAACTTTTGCTCTCCAGAAAGGTCTCGTCGGCCGCGGCGAGTCCAAGGACCAGCGCAACAAGGACCACGTGTCCCGCCCTCTTCACACCCTGACCGACCCGTCCTCGCTGCCTCCCCCACCGCAACGTCGCGGCACCGGCCTCGGCCCTGGCCCCGCGCCATCCTCTTCCGGCGGCGAGAAGCGCAAGCCGGTCACCGCGCCATCCAAGTATCAGGACCCCCATGGGCCGCGCGTCGAGCCGCCCGCTCGCACAGCCCGTGTACCGACACAATCTGAGGAGGAGGAGGCGGAGGCGGAGGCGGCCCCTGCACCTCCTCGCCCGTATCGAACCAACACCACAGGCTTGCGGACCGACCACTTGCCGCTGCCGCCGGGCCGTCGGGACGGCGCTGATGGGAGGAGCCCACCATCGTACAGCGCGGCGACCAATACGACGAGGGCCGCACCACCAGCGCTTCCCGGGCGTGGCGGCAGTGCTGCTGCGGCGCCGAGCCTACCGCCCCGACTGCCGCCTCGCGGGGCCGGTGATGCCGCAGTCACCCCTCCTTCTACGAGTCCACAACCAACGGGCGGCGGTCTACTAAATCAGAGTGCGGTGAACCGCCTCGGCGCCGCTGGAGTATCCGTACCTGCTCTCGGTATCAGTAAGAGCAACAGCAGCGCCAGCAGTGCCAGCAGCCAGCAGCAACAAGGTGGCAGCCACATGAACGAGCTACAAAATCGCTTCGCGCGCTTTAACACTTCGTCCTCCACACCGCCGCCGCAGCAGGAACAAAGTGCACCTGCACCGAGCCAAGGCACGACGTGGGCGCAGAAGCAGGCCGCGCTCAAGACGGCGTCGCAATTCCGTGACGACCCCTCGAAAGTGTCGCTGACCGATGCTCGGGCGGCGGCCAGCACGGCTAACAACTTTCGGCAGCGCCACGGCGACCAGGTGGCCGCGGGGTATAGCCGGGCGCAGGCTTTCAACGGGAAGCACGACGTAACAGGCAAACTGGGAGGCCTCGCGAACAGGTTTGGGGGCGTGGCGGGTCAGGGGGGACAGGAGACGCCTGCACAAGATACACCAACGGTGGGTGGGAAGAAGAAGCCGCCTCCTCCACCACCGCCCAAGAAGAAGCCGGGTCTCGGGACGGTGGCGGCCGCGGAAGACGGGGATGCGCCGCCTCCAATTCCCATGTCAACGCGGCCAAACTTCTAGTTTCGTTAATTCTTTCTATCCAAGTTGCCGCCGTGTCTTCTGCCTGGTAGCCCCTGGGCTAGACCAAGGAGCGATAGGCCAGAGTACACAGGTTTACATTGATAAACCGTCCGACTGCATACGCGCGACATCACATCCGCCTTAGAAAGCAGCTTCAACGCGCCAAAGGCCAAAGCTACTCAAACTCACCCTATACAACATACCCAAGTACAGCGCAAGCCGGGCGAAATACGGGGTCCAACAACGAAGAGACACCAAATACTGCAAAGGAGCATGAATACATAACATAAAATATTGATCTTATGCTCGTTTACGTTTCTGCTGCATAGACTTGTGTATACCCGCCTTCCGCCGCAGAGACATCTTCCGCTGCTCTAGACAAGTCTAATGCAAATTAATGCAAACACGTCCACCGGATGTTCTGGCTTCTAGGGATCCGATGAGCGGCACCATGCATGCAAGTGTCTTTTTGGATAATAAGCTGCAATGCAGTCTCGCCATTCCATGTCCTCTGGTGTCGTGCCATCAATGGTCATATCAAAGCGGCGAATCATGGTCGCGAAGGCGATGTACAGCTCGGCCCAAGCCAAGTTGACGCCGAAGCACATGCGAGGTCCTCGACTGAAGGACACAAGCCAGTGGTCAAGGCTACCCGCGCGAGCCATCGAGGCGGTCATTTCGCTCTCAGCATCGGCCTTGACCTTTTCTTCCAGCCATCGCTCGGGCCTGAACTCGGCCACGTCCTTGCCCCAAACCTCGGCGGACATGTGGACGTGCAGGATGGCCATGCCGACCACGGTGCCGCCGGGTATCTGCCGACCCGATATGGTGGCGCCGCCCGGCGGCACCACGCGCGTCAGGGACACACCGGACGGGATGAAGCGCAAGGATTCCTTGATCGTCGCCGTCAGGAGTGGGAGGGCCTCGAGGTCGGCCAGCGCCGGCTGCGCCGCCAGGTCCGGCCAGACGCTCGCGACTTCGCTCCTCAGTCGCCCGAGCAGGGCGGGCCTCCTCATGGCGTGCCAGTGGCCCATCAAGAGCGTGTCGGCTACTGTGTGTGCGCCGGCAAAGATGAGTATGAAGCCCTCGTCGTGCAGGGCCTTCAGCCCCGGTACCTCCCTCGCGCGGTACGACCGCGGGTCCAGCATGTGGTGGAACAGCGTGTGGTGCGACACGGCGTCGAGCTTTGATGGGCAGCTCAGCACCACGTGCAGCTGGTGCTGGATAAGGGCGCGGACCTGGTACAGGCGCGGAGCCAGTCGGCTCGCGTTTGGGATGAGACGCATGGCGAGGGCGGGGGGCACGGCGAAGATGAGGTGCCGGACGAGGGGGACGTTCTTGAGGAGCGGTAGCATGCGGAGACTGGTGTCCATGGCGAGGATCAGCGGGTCGCGGAAACGCGGGGCGTCGAGCGCTCCAACGCAGCTGCCAAAGGTGAAGCACATCATGGTGTCCAGGGTATAGGACCGGAATGCGTACAGCAGGTCAACGGAGGCCTTGGTCGCGCTAGCTTTCGCTATGGAGGATGCGAGTCTAGTTGCCTATGTTGAAAGATGGATGAGTGCTCAAAGCGCAAGATAGCTGGATTAGAACGCTTCCTCCAAGACTAAGCAAAGACTACTCACGTTACGCCAAACCAGATGATCGAGTTCGTTGATGGCCTTTTTGGAAAAGATTGGCTGAAGCACCTCCCGTCGTTCCCTGGCCTGGGCATACTTGAGGAACGCAAAGGAGCCGGTCGTGACGCCAGCGGTCCGATAGAGACCAGGGTCCTTATCCCACCTATTGCTGCCGTGGTATATGTCATGAAACGCAGAGGGCTTCCCAAAATGGAGCTGAGGTAGATGTAAGGGACGAGGCTTCCAGTAGTCATAATGCTGAGCAAAGGGTGTGTCTCGTGTCAACGTACCTCGTTCGGGGCGACTCGGACGATTTCGCCTACGAGGTGTATGAGATTACTTTTCTTTGAACTGAGAATCTGCATTTTGTTTTTTTTTTAGCCTACCGTATTTCTCGTGAAGACTGAAAAGCTCGCGAGCCAGAGTCTGCTGCTTAATGACTTCTTTGTACGCCTTCCACCCGGACGTGGCTCCGGCCATCCATGGGCCGGGGAAATGTCGCAGCGGGTGGAAGTACACATTGTATACGATGCTGCAAACAACCCAAAGAGCCGCGATTTCTAATGATATAAGGAGAATCTGCGTGGTGACCATGATGAGTATGAAGATGGTACTGTATAGGTTGACCCAAAAGCCCCGACGACGAGACCTATTTAATAACCTCAGTTCCGAGGAGAGGCTCCAGGCTGTTCATGGCACCCGTGTGATGAAACACAAAAACATGCAGAATGGTTGCTACCTTGCATTCGTTTGTGGAGTTGGAAACGACATGCATGGTGTTCGATTCTTGTCATAACGAAGAGCAGGCTGGCAATAGTTACACCGCTGGGAAGCCACCTCGTCTAACAAGTGCATGACGGCAAGCCTTTTACTTTCCGTTCTGCCTCCAGATCTCCTTTGAAAATTATTCTCTTGTCCTCTGCTGCCAAAGCCGGCCGGAGCTTGACCGCCTTCCCCGCTGACGACGCTGTGATGACTCCTATTCGGGCTTCCGCTACCCGTGTGGCTTCTCGTGCCCTGCAGCCGCTTTCCGCCAGTCACCAGGGCGGCGATCAACCAGCCGCCCTGCCATCCGGCTGTTTACTTCTTTTGTAGATTTTCCTTCCTTGGAGATATGTACGGCATTTGCAAACAAAGGTCTTCCAGGGCTTCGAGCCCGCGCTTGTTCAGGCTCGGTCGTTTCACGAACAGCAGACGCAGCTGTGCAACCCATCAGTCGCGGATGCGGACTCCAAGAGATGCATTTCATCTATCCACCACTATAAACTCGGCTCGCATATCGCATGCCGCCATCTGAGTCCCCGCCATGACCCTTGTATGACCTTGCGGCCGTAAAGTTTCTTCGCTGTCCCAACAGCGGCAACCTTCAAGCACACATTATCTGAGCCTAGCATGACTAGAGAATCCGTGGGGGATTTTTGAATATTGGTACGAAAATTTCGGCCAGAGGACACGCCACGGCAATAATATCGAGCTTGTTCCCTCAAGCCTCCTGGGGACCATGTTTTGGGGGCCAAGGCAACCTTTGCGAGGACACGATCCGCGAGCCTGCATGCATCCCCCCGGCAAGGTATCTTACCCAGGGATATTGTCTCCATTATGATCAGGACGGGGAATTTCAAGCGAATTCTTAGTGCCACCCCCTTTCATACCGCTGGCACATGCGACAGCAAAGTCTTACTCGGAGGCTGGCAGATACCGGGTAAGACGGGCAGGCGCCGTCTACACAACATCAACAAGGAAGAAACAAATTACCTGCAGGGCTCTGAGCAAATTCCCGCCAGGCTTAAGCCCCGTTATTGAACAAGGGTCATTGTTGTAAGCACAAAACGATACCGCACAAGGGTATCCGTGCTGAGATATGATTCCTTCGCCCGGCACTTCGTACACCAGATCAGGTAAGGTTGCTCGGCTCTCGTGCTCGTTCATGAGATGCCCGCCTAGACCTCTCAGCCCCAGCCTCAAAATAGATTGAGGACGATTACCGCGAATTGGTCTCAGCCTTGCGGATCGGCGCGTCGACATATCAAAGTAGCATCTGCCAACGCAGATCATAACGGCGAGCAAGTAAGCACGGCCCATGCCATCCATGTAGCAACGACATTTCTAGTCATCAAGGTATATATGGAGGTTTCATGCCTGACGACGAATGCTCCTCATGAAAGGAGACCTTGTGCGCTTCATGCAGCGCAGGCTGACGGAGCACAGTGCTTACAATGGCAATGGTGCGCCTTGGCGAGCCAGGTGTAAACCTGGGCAGTAGCGTGGCCTTGGCAGGTTGGCGGCCTCGCAATTCAGATGGATGGGAAACAATGCGCGCGGAACATTGAATCCTTTCTACTAAGTTACATTGTACGAGGCCCTCCAAGTAGTCTAGTCATGCATCCACCGCTTCGAAAGCCTCCCCCCTCGCGGGCCGGGTTGACCACGGCGCAGTTTAGACTTGAGATGGAATGTAAGAAAACCGGCCTCGGAGAGTTTAAATCGGACTTTATTTGGCCGGCTCACACACTCTCTTATCGCCCTGAGCCCGCCCTTGACCGATAGCACGAATCCTACCAAATCCTCCCGACCAACCACACCAGAACATTAGCGAACAGCGAAAACCCAGCGAATGGATACGATTTTCTCTCTGCAGCCATGACTTATTAACGCAGCTGAGGCTCTCTCGCTCTGCAGCATTCAATATGTAGTAGGGTAATCACATGGCTGAGCTGAGACAGCTGAACGAGCTGAGGCCGTAAAAGGGGCAAAAAGAGGAATGGTGGCCGCCATTTGTCGTAGATTCCGATGTGTGGCATGCATGAAACCTTACCTCGAGGAAAAACCATTCTGTCGTTTGCGTCCTCTTATGAACAGACATCACGCGGCCTCTCTTTTCAAATCCATAATTAGATTGCTCCGAGTCCCTTCCGTATCGCACTTCATGTACGCCCGGGCACCGCCCTTATCATCGGCCACCGAAGCTCAACTCGCCGCTCAGCAACAGCATGGCGCTGCCGCGATACCTACAGCGGCATCAGAAGAAGCTGTATCAGCACCACCGCCGCCGCCACCGAACCACCAGTGGCGGCAGCCGCCTCCGCCTCCAGAGATGCCTGTCCAGTCGCCCTGGCGGCGCTCAGCTTGCGACCGCTGTCGCGCTCAAAAGCTGAGGTGTCTGCGCTCCAAGGAGGACGACACCTCGATACCTTGCACGCGTTGCCTCCGCGTCCGGCATCCATGCTTTACCAGCTCAGCCAAGCCGCCTGGGAGGAGCTCTGGGAGGCTACCACCGGCGTCAGAGCTGACCGCGGCTGCGAGCAGATCAGCTGGTAACAAGAGGGCGGCCCGACAGCGGGCAAGCGAGCGTGTCTCCCCTGTTGCCCCAGGCCAGCAATCGCCCATGTCGATGGAATGGCCCTTGTTATACCAAGAAGGGGACCAAAGCGAAGAGGCTGCGGTCTTTGAAGAGGGCGTCATGAACATGATCTCCTTCGATGAGAACCAGCCCATCGACTTCTTCAGATATCTAGCCTCGATGCCACCCTGCATTTCGGCTTCGCCGCCTTATGGGTTCGACCTTGTACGGGAAGGGCTGGACCACGAGCATGAGGATGCCATGGATCTGGTCCAGGAAGACCAAATTCCCATGGCGTCTCTGGCCCCAGCTCCGCCGATCCAGCACTGCCGGGGCGTCCTGCTGGCGCGGCTCTTAGAATCTCTGTCGACGCAGCTGGTGCAGCTCAATTCGGAATCCTGGGACCTCGGAGTTTTGAGCGTGACGAGCTCGACCGTGGACTCTGGCGAGGTAGACGTTGCTGCCGCAGAGGCGCTCGCTCGCGACGTGCCAGTATTCAACCCGCTGTTATCCATCCTCGTCAGCACGAGCAAGTTCCTAGATATCTGCAAACTATTCGTGGCACCCGAGGCCAGCGGCGGAGCCGGCGAAGCATCCGCGGCGACAAGTGCGGCTGCGGAGGTAGTAACTCAGGCGGTTCCGAGGGCACGGTTGTTCTCCACGCACGAGATCGGCGACAGCCGACCGTCGTTTTCATCTCCATCCTCTCTTTCTGGCTCGACCCGGGTTGCGTCCTCGTCCTCGTCGTCGCCACCAAAAGGGACCGAGTCGTGTTCCTCCTCGCCGAGGATGCCGACCGGCCAAGTGGCCATCACCGCCTCCCAGCTGCTGACGCTGGTCTCATGCTACCTGCAAGTAGTCACCATCTACAACGACATATTCTCCCATCTCCTCGCCCAGCTTGCCCAGCCGCAACCGCCACCGCCATCATCGTCGTCTACACAGCACCAGGTGAGCGCCGTCCCCGTTCCTTCCGGCGCAAACGCAAACGCATCTACCTTCGGTGGCACGCTGATGACGCCCAGCCTGGTGCTTGCCGGGTTTTCCGTGCCGTTGAGCTCGAGCCTGCGGATGCGGCTGCTGGTAGAGGTAGTGGAGCACCAGTTCGAGCAGATCGAACACACCTTGGGCCTGCCCGGCCCGTACCGCGTGTCGACCGCGAGTCACCCCGGGCCACAGAGTCAGCAGCGGAAAAACGGCACTGATGGTGGCGGCGGGCTCCTCGCCAGACGGGAGGCGCCGACGCTACTTGACGCCGTAATTGGGCTGTCGAGCAAGGTGGACGATGCTGACAGCAACGACTGTGGCGGGATCGGGGTCGTCGCGTCGCTCCGAGAAAATCTGCGAAAGGCACAGCGAGTGCGGAGAGGTGGGGGTTAGGGAGCCCTATGTAGCGATCCTTGTGATCCCTGTTAGTAAATATAGACGAGTTGGCGACTGACAAATCCAGATCAGATAGAAGTGATTTTCACAGCCGACACCGGAGTTCATCTGCCGCAGAATTGAATATTGTGCCCTACATTAGTACACTCGAGTTTTGCATGCGACTCCCTCGTCTAACTTGAGATCGTACATAGCTTCCACGGCTATGGACACAGGCTTACTGCTCGCTTGGAATGAACCCTGCCAGACCTCGCTGGGTAGGCGGGTCCCTGCACCTGCATCGGCTGCCAAGCAAGCGGAGATTGGTGCTGAGGTATCCACCTTCACTCAGCTGGCCAGATTCAGACCATCGGATCGGCAGACCATTGCGGGTAAGCTTTGCAGACGAGGCTGAATACTCTCTCTGAGAGCCAATCGGGCTCCGATTGCTCCGATATTAGAAATCCTTCTGAATAAGCTACAGCGGAGTTCTCGATTAACAGTCAAAGAGGAGCATGATAAGAATAATGGTGTGCCAGACGAGTGGGCGATGCTTACGGATGATTCCTGGAGCGATGTCGATCAGGTCTATTCATTCCCATACCAGGCTTGAACAGCACTGCTGACAGGAGGGGTATTACTAACAATTGCAAAAGAAAAGGAAAGTTTTGCATCTTTTATTTTTTTCATGTCTAAATTTGGACGGGTGGTTCATTTTATCAGGATTCGCAGTCTTGGGGTGAGGAAGTGGAAACGGTCCCTAAAATTTCTACGTTTCAACCGCTAAAAATTGTGAATAAAGAGAGAAGTCCGCAAGGTGCGGAGCGGCTTTTATTAGTCGGAGATTGTGTGTGCTTCAAGTGGTTGTCTGTTTGACAGCATCTGCGACGGGCTGAAGCTTTCCCTTTTGTGGGCCACCTAACGGGCGCGTTTCTTTCTGCTCATCCCCGAGAGAAGAGTGGGGTGAAACGTGGCAACCTTATTCTGTCGGGCGCCGATTTACTATTGACGCTAGCATGCAAGGATCGCCGGGCGGAGGATCCAATGGTAAATGTGTAAATACGAAGGCTTTTTTTTAATCGTGCAATCATTAGGGTAGGGAGGAAAATCGTCATTGTGTTTTTGCTCTTGTATCGTGGCGGCTGGGCTGGCGCGAAGGAAACCAGGACTTTCTGGCCACTGGATCATTAGATCAGACGAAGATCTATGTATGTACATATGTACCTCCTGAAAGCCACGGGGCCCTGCTAGTCCGTTGCAAAGTTAGGGGCGGACACCGTGCGGGCCCCCAGCTTTACTGGGGAAATCGAACTACCATTTGTACGAATAACTCGATTAACGTTAGACCCTTGGATTTCAAAATCTAGCTTCTTGTAGAAAAGCTGTATCTCACAGGAGTCATCATGGCGGAGGTATCCTCGCAGAGGCAGAGTCATCCTAGCGGAGTTATTCACTGCAACTCCGCATCAGGCTCCCGCTGCGGGTACTTGCTGTCTTGGACGCTCCTGACCAAGCTTCCCCATTGGGCGGATGCCTTGCCAGCGGCCGCAGACCTCAGATACAAATGGTTCGTTTGTCAGTATTCCACCCTCTCGGCGCAACAATTAGCCCGATTTCCACCTCTCCCATCTCTAATCCCTGGAAGCAAAAACAGATCGGGCTGTCGCCATCTTCTTTTAAGATCCCACCTCTTCCTCTTTCGGCTAAGACCGCGGTGAGCGAGTCACGCTGCTAACAAAAGGCAAAAGCACACCGGCCGACTAAATATTGCCCGCGAGATCCTCACTCATTTAGCTTGTTGCAGCTCAACCAACCAAGGACCCTTCTCCCACCGTTCAGACCAGAACTCTCAGCCATGACAGACTTGGACAAAGGTCCCCCTGACGCGGCAACGGCGACTGGTTCTACCACAACACCCGTCGCCAATGATGCCGATAGCAGCACGAACAGCAACCTGAACAACAATAACAACAACGACGGAAGCATCAAGGCAGACGAGAAGGCCAAGCCCAACGATGGCGTCACCGACTTCAAACCCACGGCCCGCTTCTGGGCCATCCTGTTCACCTGCGCCGTCATGGGCCTCCTTAGCGCCCTGGAAAACACTGTTGTGACCACCGCCCTGCCTCATATCGTCGCCGACCTCGATATGGGTCAAAACTACGTCTGGATCACCAATGTCTTCTTCCTCACAGGGTATGCATCTGACAAGCCGTGCTGTGCAAAAGAAAACGACAAGCCTTGCTGACATTTCCCCGTTTGATCCAAACAGCGCCGCCATCCAGCCGCTCTTTGGCCAGCTGGCTAACATCTATGGCCGTCGATGGGTGACAATGGCTATTGTTGCCTTTTTCACGCTCGGCAGTGGCATCAGCGGCGGTGCCACCAACGGCGCAATGCTCATCGCTGGTCGCGCTATCCAGGGCATCGGCTCCGGAGGTCTTTACATCATCATCGATATTATCGTGTCCGACTTAGTGCCGCTGCGTATACGGGGAAATTACATGTCTGTCATTCTCATGGTCTACACAATTGGTCTGGCCATCGGCCCCTGGATCGGCGGGCTCATCGTCGAGAGGACTACCTGGCGCTGGGTCTTCTATATGACCATTCCGGTGAGTAAAACATGTTCATCATGCTCTTTTAGGGGTTCTTCAAATCCCAATCAAACCCTTCCGCCAATGCTAACTCTGCTTTAGATTGGCGGCGTGTCCATGGTCATGGTCTTTCTCTTCGTCAGAACCGCATACAACCGTACCGAAACGCACATTCAGAAGCTGGCGCGGATTGACTACACCGGCAACGTGATTCTCATGGCCTCAACTGTCGGTATTCTCTACGCGACTACGTATGGCGGCACAACCTACTCGTGGGCATCGGGCCGTATCCTGTCCCCTCTCATTATCGGATTTGCGGGTTTTTTCCTGTTCGGCTGGTACGAGACAAAGGCCAAGGAGCCGGTGATGCCCCCCAAGCTCTTCAGCAGTCGCACTACCTCGATCATTTTCCTCGCCACTTTCCTCAACTCGACCATGGTTTACTGGGTTCTTTTCTTCTTGCCCGTTTACTTCCAGGCTGTTCTCGGTGTGTCTGCCTCACAGTCAGGCGTCAATATCCTTCCTGTCATTCTCTTTGGCCTGCCCGGTGCTATCATCGCCGTGCTGATGCTCGCGCGCTGGGGCGAGTACAAGCCTCTGCACATCTTCGGCTTCGCCGTCGCCGTCATCGGCAACGGTCTCTTGACCCTTCTGGACCAGAACACCTCGACTGCGAAGTGGGTTGTGTACGAGATGATTCAAGCCATAGGCAGCGGTTTCGTCCTCAATACCCTCCTGCCTGCTGCCCAAGCCCAGCTGCCGGAGAGTGACCAGGCCGCGACCACCTCAGCCTGGGCATTCGTGCGTTCCTTTGGCAGCATCTGGGGCGTCGCCATCCCGGCCTCCATTTTCAACAACAAGTTCGCCCAGCTGGCCTACCGCATCGAGGACCCGCAGGTGCGCGCGCTCTTCCACGGCGGCAACCGGGCGTACGAGAACGCGTACGCTTCCTTTGTTTGGTCCTTCCCCGAAACGACGCGGGAACAGATTATCGGCGTCTACAAGGACGCGCTCAAGCTGCTTTGGCAGATCGCCATCGCGTTCGCGGCCGTCAACTTCCTCATCGTGCTGTTTGAGGAGCGCGTGCCGCTGAGGACCGAGCTCGAGACCGAGTACGGGTTGGAAGGGGAGGAGAAGAAGAAGAAGGACACTGAGGCGGCCGTGGGTGTGGAAGGGGAGGCCGCGCGCAAGGTTGGGGCGGAGGAGCCCAAGACTGCTGTTGTCGGTTAACCTTGAGATGATGTTGGCGGCAGTGATATCGTAGACGGCCTAAAATTGGTATCGCCTCGGAATTGAGACTTTACATTCGGTTGCATTTCGGGGCTAATAAGTCACAGCCCCTATATAGTTGAGTAGTTACTATACCTCCTCTGTTATAGATGTCAGTTAATACATGCACAATGGTATTCATTCGACCCTTACGTTGTGACGCTTAGACACTGCTGCATTGAAAGCGAATGTAATTATTAACAGTATCATTCTCAACCTATCTTCTATCTTTATCTTGTTTCCGTTCTATTTATCCCTTTCTTTTCCCCCCATGCTTTCCACCCACTACGAGGTTCATGAAGCCTGCGGGATCCGAACCACCAGCTTCTCGCCGCGCACCTGTCCGCCGCGGAGCATCTCCAGCCCCTTGAGGATCCCCTCCCATCCGCCCCGGAGCTCTCTGACGGGGTGCGGCACCACGCGGCCGTCATCGATCAGCGGCTGCAGCTCCGCGACCGCCTCGACGGCCAGCGCGTACGCCTCCGGGCTGGCCGCCCGCGTGTACGCCGACTCAGCGCCGTAGTCCACCGCGTGCCCGGTGCACTCGTACGCCATCACGACGCCCGCCCGGACCGCCTTGCGCGCGCCCGGCCAGCTCGCGTCGGGCACCTCAAGGCAGGCGTAGCGGCCGCCGCGGCGGGCGATGGCGCCCATGCACGCGGCGTGCGAGTCGGCGTCGGTGATGCAGTCGAGCGCGTGGCGGATCTGACCGTCGCCGGTTGCTGTCGCCGCCTGGCGCGCATCCTCGGCGACGGAGGCGGACTGGTACGATGCCGTGCCGGCGGCGCCGTACTGCCGGGCCAGCGCGGCGGACGCCGGCGACGCGACCGCGATAGGTCTATACCCGGATCTTTGCGTTTCGTCAGCACTGAACTTTCTTCTCCCGCGCGGGGCGAAACACTCACGCTTTGAGAAGCTGCGAGGCCATGGTGCCCGAGGCCGTCGCGCCGCCGTACACGAGCACCGGCTCCGACTCCGCCTCCGCCAGCGGCCGCGACGGCCTCCCTTGCAGCGCCAGCGCTGAGTCGCCCCAGAGCGCGAGCGCGGCCGTGGTCCACCCGATGCCGCCCATCGCCGCGCCCTGCGCGTCGCTCCAACCCGCGGGCACGCGCAGCGCCAGGCGCGCGTCGACGACGGCGAACTGCGCAAAGGAGCCGTCGCGCGGGCGGGCGCGGTTGTACGCGAAGAGAGAGCCGCAGACGCGGTCGCCCTCCTTGAAAGGGGAGGCAGCGGCGAGGACGACGCCGCAGTAGTCGCAGCCGGCGGTGGCGCCGGGGTCGGGCAGGTAGGTGGGCATCTTGAAGTCGTTGGGGTTGAGCGCGGCGGCGAGCACGCGGATCAGGAGGTGGCCGGGCGGAGGGGGCAGGGGAGGCATGGGAACGGCGTGGGAGATGGTTAGGGGCAGGGGCCCGGTGGCGGCCTTGGTGTTCTCGGGGACGGCGACATCGCTTTGGACGATGGCTGTTTGGGTGGTTTTTGCTGTGTAAGCTGGGGATGACTTTGACGTTGTCATTTTGTACGTATTTTGTTACCTATCCCTAACATGAGCTGGAGAAATGCTTAAGTAGGGTTCTTGGGTGGTACTTTGGGTCATGCTTTGTTCTTTTCTCGCCCGCCCGTCGGCCTCCGAGTATCTGGTCGGGGTGTTGAACGTCACGAAAGTAACGGAAGCCTCGAGCTGACAGCAATGAGTCTTCGCCGCTTTCTGTGTCAGTGTGTCGCTCCGACATGTCTGCCAATGCATTGTCAGCCCCGAATTGTCTCCGAACCAGCGCCTCTCCTATTGGGTGTGACGCTTCGGTGCATCGGATCCCTCCGACTGCAGCAGCGAAACGATGGGAAGGGTGACACCCACCTACCTTCGGATCGGACGGATAATTCACCGTATTACTATTCATCCGATCACTTGCCAGCTAGCCCTAGGATCTTCGGAAGATACTGGCAAATTCTCTCCATTAACCCCGTGTCCGATCCATTCCCACGTATTCAGACGCCTATCTTCCGATTCTAACCTCCGGGTACATGGTGCATTGTGCAGACGAATCCCTCCAGCACATTATACCCAATTGACAAAGTCAGATATAAGTCGTAAAGTATTTTTTAGTAAGGATTGTAGGATGCACTCTTTATCATTGGGTCTCCGATAAGACGTCTTTCCCTCAGAGACATGTAGCCTTGCTTGCGACAGGGCATGTATGCTGAGACCCCAAAAACAGATAGATGGCAGAGATCAAAATTGAGCTGTTATTCCGACTATGAGAGGACTTTCTACTTCTGGAAAGCTAGCCTAATCCTCCGATAGTAACATTGTCTATCGGAAACTCCGATGCCCCTCTACAATGATCCGAGCCCGATCCCATTCTCTCAAGCAGCAATGGGCTTCTCTTCCTGCTCCGCAGCGGCAGCCTTGGCAACGTCCGACAGCCGGTATCGCGCCTTGAAGATGGGTCGGGTCCAGATGGCGTACAGGCGGATGTCGCGCTCCCAGTCGAACTCGTCGGCGTTAGCAATCTCCCAGTCAAGCTTCCAGGCCATCTTAGCCAGCAGCACGCGCGCCTGGCGGTAGCCCATGTTCTGCCCGATGCAGCTGCGGGTGCCCGCGCTGAAGGGCCGGAAGCAGTCGTGCACGTCCTTGTCAAAGACGGTGTCGTAGTCGGGGTCCGTGGACGGGAGCCAGCGCTCCGGGCAGAAGGAGCGCGGCTTGTGCCAGTAGCGCTCGCTGTGGAAGGCGGCGAAGAGGGAGGTCTGAACCTTAACCTGGTGGGTTTTTTTATCTGGTTAGTCTTTGATGCTTGGGCTCGAGTCGTCACGCAGGATGTAGCAACTTACTCCCTTTGGAATGTAGTGCCCATCCACGGTCGCACCGGGGCTGATGCGCGGCTGCCCAAAGGCTCCGTTGGTGTGCAGACGCAGCGACTCCTCAATGACGGCCTTGAGCCAGGGCAGGTGCGTGAGCTCCTCGTCCTCAATGTCCTCGTACCTCGCAAACTTGCCCCTGACCTCGTCGGTGAACTTCTTGAGCTTGTCGGGGTTCTGCGTGAGAAACAGGATCGCGGACCAGAACAGCTGCGTGTCCGGATCCAGGCCGCCGACGAAAACGTGGACGGCCTGCGCCAGGATCCAGTCCACGTTCTCGTTGGGCGGCGTCTTGCCTTCCTGGACGAGCGAGCTGAAGTAGTCGCGTTGCTTGTAGTCCTTGTAGTTCTTAACGCGGTCACGGACGATGCGCTTGTGCTCGAGCAGGAACCGGACCAGGTTGGGCGGCAGCGCGAGGTAGACGAGCGGGTGGAGGAGCGGGAAGCGCTTGAAGGCCTGGTCCAGGGTGACCCAAAACATGGAGGAGTTGAACCATCGGAGAGAGTTGGAGGACTCGTTCTCCATATTCTTGTAGTCCCAGCCGTAGCCCAGGCTTCCAGCTAGGTCGCAGGCGATCCAGTCGCACCACTGTCATGTCTCGCCAGTTAGTCGCTGTGTGTTGAATAATCTTCCGCTAAAAAGGACAACTTACGGCAGTCATGTCCAAGCCTTCTGGTGTGTTACCCTTAGTCGCCAACTTGTCGATGCCATTGTCAATCACCCTGTGCAGGACGGGATCCTGCTCCTTGAGGGCACGGGGAGAGAAAGCCGGAGCCATCCACTTGCGAATAATTCGGTGCTTCTCCGGATCCTGTTCCGCCGCGATTCCGGTGTGTGCTCCAATTCTGAAGTAAAAGTCCGATTTTCTGAAGACCGGTCTTCCCTTGGTGCCGCTCATCATGATGTCTGGGAGCGACGCGCTCATGGTGTTAGGTCCGTAGAGATGCAGTGAAGGAAAACCCGAGAATGACTAACCGTTCATGGCCTCTGCGCGGAAGAAGACAACCTCGTTCGGCGCGATGCGTACGACATCACCTGTGATATTGTTAGCGGGCCAACGACCGAAAGCCCCGGCCTCACTCGCAGCTTGTGGAGCAATCAGGCCAGCGACGACGCACCGTATTCCTTGATAACGGCTTCAATTGCCCATGGGTATCTTCCAGTGAACCAGTGATACATGTACCAAATATCCGTGAGCGCTGCGACTTTGGGGCCCGGAAACTTGGCCAAGGGGTGGAAATAGAGCAGGTAGACGGCGCGCACGACGAGGTAGGCAGTGGTCTGGGACTATGTGTCAGCGGCTATATGTGCAGCTCTACACGCATACGCTGAATCCTCTCTTGATACAGGCTTTTTTGAACCCGGTGAGAATGATACAGGAGCGACCAAAAAACTTCAGAAAGGACATACCAACACGGCACCCAGCTGGACCCAGCTGATCAGGGGAACCTGCCCGAGGAACTCTTTGTTGTCGACCCAGCTGTTTCGGGAAATCTGCCCGAAGGCCTCTGTCAAGTTTTCGATATGCTTCATGATGGTCGCCGGCGATGGCAGACTGACTGACTGTAGGGTAGATGAAACGGCCCAAGCTTCACACAATCGATGGGAGTGTGTGGCAGTCCATTTTTTATCACAAAAATCGACACTGCCTGGACGACATGGGATTTATTCTCCCGGCAAGACATAAGACGGCAGGAAAGTGACATCTGCGATCAGTGGGGCCATCAGGCAGGTCGTGATAGCTGAACGGCATCCGGCCATGACACTCAACGCAGGTTTGAGTGAGTGGACTGCGGCTCGGAGCCGGGGATTCGGGTCAGATCTGGGGCGTCAAGTTAGCGGCCGGGGCGCGCAGCAACCCTCCGATAGTGCACTGGGATTGTGCGAGGTAAACGTTATCGATGCAAACGAAGTACAGGTAAAATACTGGCTTTTTTTGTCCAAGACAATCAATTCTTTTACAAGATAATCAATCGTCTTCATTTTGCACATGTTTCGCGGTGCAATCCGCACTTGATACTACGCATGCTGTCCTCAATCCCACGCACACTGACCAGTACGCCACTAGGCCAGACCCATCAGCGCATATTCAGCCGCAGATTTCGTTTCTTTATCCATCATCATCATCAGCCCTCCGACCGACAATTCACACAAATTTACACAAAGCCCCAATCGAGATATCCGAAGGCCCCACCCCGTTAGCTTACTCGCCTCCGAGTAAGCCAATACGCCTGGCTTCGGCTGCTTACTTTCGGGACACCTTTTCTTTCTCAACGCCTGTGATGCACGACCGACACGGGGCAGCACAGCGAGCATGACGGTTGGTCCGTCACCCACCAGTCGCTACTGCACCGGCTGACATGGTGGAAGAGGCCATCCTCTGTTGAGCATCTTTCCATCTCCGACTGTCACCGAGCAGCGTCGAAGGACCATGTTTGCCATCCGACTCCGTCACGCCACGCGGCGGGTCTGCCGGTTCAGCTCCCCGTGAGTCTGGCTGAGGCTTCAACTCAAGTAGCGAGCGAAATATAGTTACATGAAGACATCTCCAGGCTTGTTACCTTGATTCTATAGCAGTATCTCTTTTCGTGTAGATCGATCCTTTCAGACACCAAGCATCACCATGTCTGCCGCCAAACGAACACAAACCAACGAGCCCATCGCTTTGATAGGCTCCGCCTGCCGTTTCGCGGGAGGCGCCAACAGCCCTTCTAAGCTGTGGGAGCTTCTCAAGGAACCGCGCGATGTGCTCAGCGATATCCCAGACAGCCGCTTTAGCGCTGATGGCTTCTACCACAAAGACGGGACGTACCATGGGCGGTCCAACGTCAAGGCGTCGTATCTCATCGAGGATGACGTGCGAGCCTTCGACGCCCAATTCTTCGGCATCAAGCCTATCGAGGCAGGTGGCATCGACCCGCAGCAACGTTTGCTGCTCGAGACGGTGTACGAGGCGCTTGAGTCGGCGGGCCAGTCGATGCACAAGCTGCGTGGCAGCGACACGGGCGTTTATGCTGGGCAGATGTGCAACGACTTTGAGTTCCTGTCGTACCGCGACCTTGACGCTCTGCCGACGTATAACGCTACTGGAACGAACCGCGCCATCCTTGCCAACCGCGTCTCCTACTTCTTCGACTGGCACGGCCCATCCATGACACTCGATACTGCCTGCTCGTCCAGCCTGTACGCCGTGTACCTCGCTGCCCAAGCGCTGCGCTCCGGAGAGTCGCGCACCGCGGTCGCGTGCGGAACAAACCTTCTGCTTGGGCCCGAGTTCTTCGTCAGCGAGAGCAAGCTCAACATGTTGTCACCCGATTCGCGATCTCGCATGTGGGATAGTAAGGCGAACGGGTATGCACGAGGAGACGGAGTTGCTGCAGTTGTCGGTACGTGCACCTGATCCTTGCCCAAATACTCACCGAAATTGAACCGCTAACATCAATACAGTCAAGACACTCTCTGCCGCGCTGCAAGATGGCGACCACATCGACTGCATCATCCGCGAGGTCTGCGTCAATCAGGATGGTGCGACAAGCGGCATCACCATGCCGAGCGCAAAAGCGCAGGCTGAGCTCATCCGGAAAACATACACCAAAGCCGGCCTCGACTACCGCGGCGACGGCAGGCCTCAGTACGTCGAAGCACACGGAACGGGAACGCCTGCTGGCGACCCTATTGAGGCAGAAGCGCTCAGTACCGCCTTCTTCCCCGATGGGAAACCACTGGCTCGGGGTGAAAAGAAGCAGCCCCTTTACGTTGGCTCACTTAAGACGGTTCTTGGTCATACGGAGGGAACCGCTGGAGTCGCGGCCCTGATCAAGGCGTCGTTGGCAGTCCAGCACGGCGTCATTCCGCCAAACATGCTCTTCAACAACCTCAATCCCAATATCCAGCCCTTCTATCACAGTCTCGAAGTTCCGACCTCCCCTATCGATTGGCCAATTCTGCCTGCAGGGCAACCACGTCGTGCTAGCATCAACAGTTTTGGCTTCGGAGGTGCCAATGCGCATGCCGTCATCGAGAGCTACAGTCCGCAGGCTCACAGTTCGCTCGAGGGCGAATCTGCGCAACAAGCTCCGCTACCCCTGGGCCCGTACGTCTTCTCCGCCGCGTCGGAGCAATCGCTCGTTGCAAACCTTGATGCCTACTCTACATATCTGGCCGGATTAGATGCCGCTACGCTGGATGCTGGTAATCTAGCTTGGACTCTGCGCCAGCGTCGCTCTACCCTGCCATTCAAGGTCGCTTTCCCGGCCAGCTCAATGGAGCAACTCAAAATCACTATCGACGAAAAAATAGCAGAAGCCAAGTCCAAGAAGACTACGCTAGGGCTGAAATCGTCGCTGCCGCAGAACAAGCCTCGCCTGCTTGCAGTCTTTACCGGCCAAGGTGCGCAGTACGCCCGCATGGGCTCTGAGCTACTTGACCGCTCTCCTATGGCGCGACAGATTATCTCCGAGCTCGAGGCGCACCTCGCCGCCCTTCCAGAGTCGGAGCGGCCCAGTTGGTCTCTGGAGCAGGAATTGCGCGCCGCCCAGGCCACTTCCCGTCTAAACGAGGCTGCATTGTCGCAGCCTCTCTGCACGGCTTTGCAAATTGTTCAAGTCGACCTCCTGCGCGCCGCAGGTGTCGAACTTGCAGGAGCCGTCGGGCACTCGAGCGGTGAGATTGGCGCCGCATATGCCGCCGGACTCCTGTCGGCTCGCGATGCGCTACTAGTGGCCTACTTCCGCGGGCTGCATGCTTCCAAAGCTGCCAGCCCCAACGGTACTGATGTCAAGGGTGCCATGATAGCTGTGGGAACCTCGATGGAGGACGCGCTCGAAATTGTTGCCGAGTTCGATGGGGCAGTCGCACTGGCGGCTTGCAACTCGTCAGCCAGCGTCACGCTCTCGGGTGACGAGGACGCCATCGACGAGCTGGCTACCATCTTCGAAGACGAGAAGAAATTCCGTC
This sequence comes from Cordyceps fumosorosea ARSEF 2679, assembly GCF_001636725.1. Lineage (NCBI taxonomy): Eukaryota > Fungi > Ascomycota > Sordariomycetes > Hypocreales > Cordycipitaceae > Cordyceps > Cordyceps fumosorosea. The sequence goes on along the minus strand of NW_017387305.1, from coordinate 1,145,089 downwards.
GAAAGCTCAAGGTTGACACGGCGTACCATTCTAGCCATATGGTGCCCTGCTCGGCACCATACATTGCATCCCTCCGCAGCAACGACATCCAGGTGCGGACTCCCAATGGCTCCAAGGGCCCGGTTTGGTACTCAACTGTGTACGAAGACCTGAAAATGTCTTCCCCCGAAGCGATCACGAAGCTGCAAGACGGCAGCTACTGGTGCGACAATATGGTCCGGCCCGTGTTGTTCTACCAGGGTCTTAGCGCGATACTGGCCTCTGACACATTTGACCTCGCGCTCGAGATCGGCCCGCACCCAGCTCTCAAAGGGCCTGCAGCCCAGACTATCCAAGAGACGCTGAACCGTGAGATCCCTTATCACGGTGTGCTTTCCCGCGGCACCCCGGCCGACGTAGCCCTCTCTAGTGCTCTCGGCTTTCTCTGGAGCCATGAGACCACATCTCTGTCGCTGGTCAACCTAGAATCGTTCGAAGCCGCAGCCGCCGCCGCCGCCGCCGCAAAGAGCAACGGCTACCGCTTGGTGAAGGGGCTACCAACGTACCAATGGAACCACGAGAAGACGTACTGGAGGGAGTCGCGGCACTCCCGCCGCCTTCGCACCCGAAAAGCGCGTGCCAACGCCCTCCTCGGAGCCGTCGAACCTGAAAGCTCGACGACGCAGCAACGCTGGCGCAACATACTCCGAGAGCGCGAAATATCTTGGCTACCGGGTCACCAGCTGCAAGGCCGCACCGTGTTCCCAGCGGCCGGGTATGTCTCCACGCTGCTCGAGGCTGTGCGCCAGCTCCCACAGGTTTCCGGAAGCGCAATTCGTCTGATTGATATCTCTAAATTCCGCATTTTACAGGCAATGTCGTTCGACGAAGACGACAGCGGCATCGAGATCCTGTCGACGCTTGAGAACATCCACAAGGACGATGAGCATCGAAGCATTCGGGCACACTTCACGTATTCCTCAGCTTCCGGTCGAGATCCCGATGCCTTTGTTCTAACTGCCAGCGCTGACGTCGAGGTCCTTCTTGGCGAGCCCTCCAAGAGCTTGCTACCAGCCCGACAGGCGGACCCGCCCAACATGGTCGACGTGACTGACGACCGCTTCTACGGCACTCTAGCTGATCTTGGATACGGCTACACTGGACCATTCCGCGCCTTGTCTAGCCTTCGTAGGAAGCTCGGCAAGGCTGTCGCCCAGGTGATCATCCCGCCATCGGATGAGAGCACGCTTCTGGTCCACCCCGGCACGCTGGACGGCGCTATCCAGGCCGTCCTCCTTGCCTTCTGCGATCCTGGCGATGGCCTGCTTTGGTCACTACACGTTCCCACACTCATGGAGCGCATTCGTGTCAATCCATCTCTCTGCGGGTCAGGTTGGGGAGAGGTCGAATCTGTCCATGTGGCCGCCTCTATGTCTGAGGCTGGTGAACCAGGTATGGTAGGTGATGTGGACATTTTTGCCGCGCCAAGTGGCAAAGATGGGCCGGTTGAGCACGCTGCCATCCAAGTCCAAGGCGTCCGCACTGTCCCATTTGCAGGTGCCACAGCCGCGGACGACAACAAGATATTCGCCAGAATGCGCTGGGCCAACGGCAGTCCTGACGGTGACGCGATGGCAGCTGACGATGAGACGACGCCGTTCGAGCGAGATCTTGTCCAGGCTGCTGAGCGAGCCGCCATCTTCCACCTGCGAAGGTTTGAGCGGGATCTGGCCCCCGACCATCCTGCGAGAAGTCACCCAATCTATAGCAATTACCTCGCCTTTGCGCGCCACATAGACGGGCTTCGGGCTAAGAGTCGCTCCAACTACAAGCATGCTCACAAGAAGTGCACCGACGACACTCTTGAAGATGTACTCAGTGCTTGCGAGCCCTTCAAAGACTGCATCGATGTTCGTATCATCGACAAGGTCAGCGAGGTCATGTCCCGCATCTTTGATGGCGAGGACATTGCTCCAGAGCAAGCAATCCCCGCCGAGCTTCTGGCAGAGTACTATGCCAACGCTGTCGGCCTACGCCAATCTGGCCAGTGGCTGGCCAGAGGCGTGAAACAGCTCGCCCACTGCTACCCAAACATGAACATCCTCGAAGTTGCGGCTGGCACTGGAGCCGCAACTGGACGCATCTTAGACCAGCTCGGAGTTCATGGATTCTCATCGTATACCTATACAGACGACTCGGCCGAATTCTTCAAAGAGGCCGCTTCCATGTTCGCACCATACAAGAAGCGGATGACTTTCAAGACACTTGACGTGGCGCGAGACCCGGTCTCCCAAGGATACACTCCCGGGTCATATGATTTGATTGTTGCGTCGGCTGTTCTCCACGCGACCCCGAGGCTGGAACAGACTCTGCGCAACATTCGTCGCCTCCTACGCCCCGGCGGCTTCCTCATAGTCAATGAATCCACCAGCGGTACCCTCGCTCGCGATGGCTTCGTCTTTGGCACAATGCCGAGCTGGTGGTCAGGCGCCGAAGAAGGCCGCACCCTCTCGCCACTCGTGGCGCCGGAGCAATGGGATGAGGCGCTGAGGAACAGCGGATTCTCGGGCGTCGATACTATCACTCCGGAGGCGTTCCAGGATACGCATTCTAACACAGTCTTTGTCTCGCAAGCCATCGACGATACGGTCCTGTTCCTCCGCGAGCCGCTGTCGGCCGCTGTCCCCGCCACAGTTTACGCCGGTGGCGACGGCGCAAGTCTGGAGGACCTGGTCATCATCGGCGGGTCTACGCTGCGTACCGGTCGTGTTGTGTCGGACCTGAAGCGAATCCTGGTGGCTCACGTCTCGGGTGGCATCACATTCTTCAAAAGCCTGCTAGACCTGCCCGCAGACTTCAACCCGTCGCCGAACACCTGCGTGCTCAACCTCTCTGAGCTTGACGTCCCCGTGTTCGAGGATCTGACAGCCGCTGCTTTCGAAGCGCTCAAGCGACTCGTGGCTGTCGAGCATACCCTTCTCTGGGTCACGCGCGGCAAGTTGGCAGGCAACCCTGCGGCCAGCATGAGCGTGGGGTTTCTGCGTACTGCCGTCCATGAGGTTCCCGGCCTGCGAGTGCAGTGCGTTGACCTCGACCCCGACGCTAGCCACGGCCGGGTGGACGCCTCTGCCCTTGCAGAGACGTTGCTGCGGTTCCGTCACCTTACACGGATCCAGGGTTCGCTGGAAGCTCCGCCACCACCGCTGTGGTCAGTCGAGTTCGAGATCGCTTTGAACGCAGAGGGCCACCAGCTGGTGTCGCGCTACCTGCCCGACGATCACGCGAACAACCGGTTCAACTCGGCCAGGCGGACAATCACGCGTGAGCTAGATGTGCGCGAGGCTGCTGCGGAGGTGGAGAAGGACAAGACCGGTGGCTACCAGGTCGTCGAAGCCTCTCTACTCCGAAATGCAGACAAGCTAGCTTCCGAGCCGGGCAGACGCGCCACGGACTTACGTGCAATGAAGGCAATGATCTCTCCGGTCAATACTCCGCTTGGTCCGCTCTTCTTAACTCTGGGTCTAGAGGATGAGGGCTCAGTCATCCCTGGAAGTCAAAGGTCTGTAGGATCGCGTCGCTTCCTGGCCCTGGCCGAGTCTCTTGCGTCGAGGTGCAGTGTCCCGAGTTCCGCCACTGCTCTGCTCACCCACCAGGATGATGATGCTGCCTCGTCGTCAGGAGGCAGTGAGGACGCAAAGATCCTGGCCCAGGTCGCCGCCAACCTCTTCGCCGAGTCCGCGCTTCAGGGTCTCGTCCCAGGTCAAAAAGTCGCGTTCCATAACGTCACAGGCGGTCTCACTGCCGTGCTTGAACGGCGAGCGGCGGAACAGGGTTTCAATGCTATCTTTACAACCAGCGTTGAGGAAACCAGTGAAAATGACGCAATCTCGATCCCGGCTTTCATGCCTGCCAGAGAAGTACGGGATCTACTCCCCAGGGACCTGGCTCGCTTCGTTTTCGCGTCGCCCAATGATCCAGTTGCCAAGAGAATCGCGGAGGTGCTACCAGTCAACTGCCGCATCGAGTATTTGACGGCCGTTCAGAGTAAAGATCCGTATGCAGCCATGTCTCCTTACCGTTCCACGGCAGAGAGCGCCCACGAAATACTTGGAAATAGCCTGAGAACGGCCTTGAACTATGCTCAAGAAGATCTCAAGGCGTCCGCCCATGTCTCGGTCAATACTTTCAGCACCAGCGACTTGACTGTCGCCGCGCAAGCCAATGCAGAGGACAGCGACACTAGTTCTACAATCCAAGATCCTCTCACGGTGCTCGACTGGCAAGCTACCCCGGTTGTACAAGCCCACGTCAGCCGGCTGGACACCAAGCCCATCTTTAAAGACGACAGGACCTATTGGCTGGTGGGACTTTCGGGTGCCCTAGGACTGTCTATTTGCGATTGGATGATTGCAAAGGGTGCCAAGTACATCGTCATCACCAGCAGAAGCCCCAATGTCGACGCTACTTGGCAGGAGAGTTGCCGCAAGAAGGGCGCGGTTGTGAAGATATTTTCCAAGTGAGTTTCTTTCCTTTTTCTCTCTGCTCTCTTGGAGGATACAGTTCCAGTTCTGCCTAGAATGGCCTACTAATTCGCTGCTAGTGATATCACCGACGGCGAGGCTGTCGAGACAGTATACAAGATCATATGCGACACTCTCCCTTCCCTTGCTGGAGTCATGATGGGGGCTATGGTCCTCAGGGACCGTCTCGTCCGTGACATGACATTCGAAGAGATGAAGGCCGTCCTTGGGCCCAAGGTGGATGGTAGTCGCCATCTTGATCGCCTCCTTGGCGATCTCCCACTTGACTTCTTTGTGTACTTCTCTTCCTTGATGCAGATTGTGGGTAATCTCGGGCAAGCCAATTACACCACTGCCAACGCCTCCTTCACTGGGTTCGCAACGCAACGCCGGAGGAGAGGTCTAGCGGCCAGCGTCGTGGATATCGGCGCCGTCGCTGGCGCCGGTGTCTTCGCACGTGGGGCCGGAAACGGCGGCGACCTCAACATGCATCTTGCTGGCCTGCGTCGCGTCTCCGAGGTTGATGTGTACCAAGTCCTCGCTGAGGCCATCAACATCGGACACGCCCACCTGCCGCTGGAGTCCGGTGAGGAACCCGCGATCGGCGTCGGGATGCGATTTACCACGCCCAGCGAGGCTTCCCTGCCCAGGTGGTTCGGAAACCCGAAATTCGAGGCCTTTGTTCTCCGTGATGAGGACGATGGCGTGAATCACGGCTCTGCAAACAAAGGCAGCGGCTCCGTGCAAGAGAAGCTGCTCCAGGCACAGAACAAGACGCAGGTCTTTGAAGCCATTAGAAGTAAGCTAATCTGGGGGCCCTTGGAGGCCGTTTAGAGAAACTGAAACAATCTAACCCATCAATTTTCTGAACAGACTCATTCCTCGCCAAGATCCGGCCGATGCTGCAGATCGATGGTGCCGACGATGAGGCACTCATGCAAATGCACAGCGGCGAGATCGGTATGGACTCGCTCATCGCTGTCGACATCCGCTCCTGGTTCCTCAAGCAGCTCAACGTCAGCATTCCGGTCCTTAAGATCCTCAACGGGGCGTCGATTGCGGAGTATGTTGAGGAGGCGGTGGCCAAGATATCACCTGAGCTTACCCCAAACCTTGGGCTCGCAACGGGCTCTGGCCCGTCCGCCGCTGACATCGGACCGGCTGCGCCGCCCAGACCTCGCTCCACCACCGAGTCTTCCGCACCATCATCATCAAGCCCTGACACCCCGGGCACCGGAGCTGCCTCGCAGGTGTCAGATGAGACGGTGCCGACACCGCCTCCGGAGGTGGCCGCCCACCTCTCGCTCCCGAAAGGTGAGGAGGCCCTTCCGGCGTCGCTCACCGCCGCCGCTCTTGCTAGGCTACCTGTGACACTCGAAAGATCTATGAGCCTCTCACACACCCAGTCCATGTTCTGGCTCATTCACTCGCTGCTCGAGGACAAGACTACCCTCAACCACACGGGCTACATTCGCATGAGGGGGCTGGTTCGTGTGCAGGACCTCAAAGCGGCCGTCCAGAAAATCTGCAATCGCCACGAGAGCATGCGTGCTTGCTTTTATCTGGACGAGAACAGCACGAAAGGCCGCAGCGATGACGCAGCCGATCCGGGCCACATTGTGAAGCAGGGCATTCTCAAGACCGGTAGGCTGGAGCTGGAGCACATGGAGATCGGAAGCGACGAGGAGCTGGACGAGAAATTTAATCAATTGAGGAACTATGTCTACGATCTTTCTGGGGGAGAGTTCATGCGACTCATCCTTCTGACGAGGACCGACTTGCCGACCGAGAATTACTTCATGATCGGGGCGCACCACATCAATTTTGACGGGGTGTGCACCCAGATTCTCTTGCGCGAACTCGAGGCCTTCTACACCCGCCAGGCACACCTGACGCTGAGTTCCACGACCAAGCAGTACAGCTCCTTCATTGCCTCGCAGCTGGACGACGAGATGGCAGGGGCTTGGGACGGCGACCTTGCCTTTTGGCGTCGCGAGTTTTCGACCATCCCGGAGCCGCTGCCACTGACGCGCGCGAGGGTGGTGGCGCGAAAGCCCCTGCTGCGGTATGACGCGCACCGCTTCGACTTCAGGCTTGACCCCGTGCTGGCGGAGCGAGTGAGGGACGTGGCGCGCCGGCACAGGGTCACTGCGTTCCATTTCTACCTTGCTGCGTTCCGCATCGTCCTACAGCGGTTTCTCAGTCTCGGCCTCGTTGATGGCCAGCAGGACGGAGACAGAGAGACCAATACCGCCCCCCATGACAGCGATGTATGCATCGGCATCGCCGACTCCAACAGACACGACGAGGAGACGCTCGGCAGCCTCGGTCCCTACCTGAACCTCCTAGCCCTGCGGTTCCGTGACCGTCCCGCCACGTTCGCCTCGGCACTCACGTCGGCGCGCGACAAGACTTTTGCGGCTCTGGGCCATGGCGCGGTGCCCTTTGACGTCGTTCTGCGAGACCTGCGCGTGCACCGCGACATGTCGCACGCGCCTCTGTTCCAGGCGTTCCTCGACTACCGTCTCGGCTTCCCTAACCAGCAGCCGTTCGCAGACTGCACGCTGGAGTTGCTGCGATTCGAGCCGGGGCGGACGGCGTACGACCTCAGCGTCGACGTCATCGACACTCCTCTGTACAACGACGCCGGAGCTCCCGGAGGCAAAGCCGGAGGCGATGCGCTGCTGTCGGTGTTTGGGCAGGCTTCGCTCTACGAGCCGGAGGATGTTCGTATCTTCGCGGCCTGCTTCGAAGATGTCATCAGGGAGTTTGCGGAGGACCCGAGCAAGGGCTTGGTTGGACCTGGCAGCGAGTGGAGCTATCGTGATGCCGACGTGACCAAGGCATTGGAGCTCAGCAGAGGTACAGTTAAGATCTCCACGGCTTGATCTGCTTTCGGGGCCGTGAACTAACAGAATACAGGTCCGGCATATGAAACACAATGGCCAGGCACGTTGGCACATCGGCTAGACGACATCGTCGCTGCGCATGCTGACAAGGTGGCTATCAAGCTTGTGGGCGATGATGGTGATGATGGTGGCAGCAGCCTCACCTACAAGCAGCTCGATGACAAGACAAACGCCATCGCCGCCACGCTCCTGGACAAGGGCGTTTCCAGAGGCCAATACATCGCGGTTCACCAGGAGCCAACGCCGGATTGGATCTGCTCAATGCTAGCTATTCTCAAGATCGGAGCCATCTACGTGCCGCTGGACCCAGGCACTCCGGCTGCTCGTCTGGCCATGGTTGTCGCCGCATGCCATCCTGCTGCCCTGCTCGTTGACAGAGCCACGGCGCCCAACTGCGCTTTCGAAATCCCGACCGTGGTCGACGTGTCAATGGTCCCTGCATCCAACGTCCGCCGGATACCGCCCGTGCCTAAGGCCGGCGAACCAGCCATCGCCCTCCACACCAGTGGCACTACAGGAACCCCAAAGGTCATTGTCCTGACACACACCAACTTAGTCCACGAGATCGAAACTTCGGTCGAGACATACGGGCTTGACTCCAACGTCACCGTCCTCCAGCAGAGCGCATTCGGTTTCGACATGTCAGTCCTGCAAGCCTTTCTTGCCTTGGCTCTGGGAGGGACACTCGTCATGGTGCCACGCAAGCTTCGGGGAGACGCCGTCGCCATGTCCGAGTTCATCGTCAAGCACAATGTCACGTACACCTGCGCGACCCCGACCGAGTACAGCAGCTGGCTCCGGCATGGCGAATGCGCGGCGCTTCGGCGCTCCCACTGGACCGTAGCCCTCAGTGGCGGGGAGCCCATCAGCCATTCATTCTTCGATACCTTCCGCGAGCAGCTCGGGGCCAAGCTAAATATGCGGCTGTTTAACGGCTACGGGCCAGCCGAGACAACTTGCTGTTCCGCCTCGACTGAGCTCGCCCTCCGCGGCAGCGCATCTGAGCTCCCGCCAATCATCCCGGCTGGACACGCCTGTCCCAACGAGTCTGTCTACATCCTCGACGAGGAGATGCGTCCGCTGCCGCTAGGCCTCCCTGGCGAGGTTTGCATTGGAGGCGTTGCGGTGGCCAAAGGATACTTGGGCAACGAAGCCCTCACCAGCCGAGCATTTGTTCCGAATCCCTTCGCTACCGAAGAGTACATAGGAAAGAGATGGGCAACCATGTTCCGCACGGGCGATAGGGGCCGCCTCTTGCCTAATGGGTCCGTCATCGTTGAGGGACGCATCGGCGATGATACCCAGATAAAGATTCGCGGTGTCCGCATCGATCTGCGGGATATTGAGCAGACGATCGTCCAGGCCGCGAACGGCGCGATTGTCGAGGCAGTTGCTGTCGCGCGCACAGCGTCAAATTCGTCCACTCCAGATGTCGCATCTAATTCCAAGATCATTGTTGCCTATGTGGTCGTTGATGCCGAGTTCCGCAAGCATCAGCCCCTCGAAGGGCCATTGGGGGCGACATCTAGGGAGCAAGCATACCTGGCTCGCCTCCTCTCGGGTTTGCCGCTCCAGCGTACAGTCTGCCCTAGTATGCTGATTCCGATCGACAAGGTACCACTCACCACGTCCGGCAAGACGGACAGACGTGCGCTGGCAGCCCTGCCTCTAGACCGGTCCTCTTCATCCGCAGCGCGGCCACAGATTGAGACTGAGCCCCTGACAGACATGGAGCTGCGCGTCCAGGCCATATGGGAATTGGTCTTGAATTTTCATAGCGAGCATCTCAACGACCTTCAAGAATCAGCTCCCTTCCTAACGCCAGAGACCGACTTCTTCCACGTGGGTGGGACGTCGATGCTGCTCCTGGAGCTGAGGGAGCAGGTTAAGCGACACCTGGGACTCTTAGTGCCGCTGATGCAGCTGTTTGAGCATAGCACGCTAGGTGCCATGGCAACTCTTCTCGCTGAGCAGGAAGCGAAGGCTCAGGCAGATAACGACTGGGAATTCGAGGCAACTCCTTCCGACGAGCTCTACAGGCTGGCCCAAAGCGCCGTCACACGGGGCATCTTGCCTGAAGGCCACCCACAGGCCGAAGCCAAGACGGTGGTACTGACGGGCGCATCAGGTATCCTCGGACGGCAAGTTCTCGAACGCCTCCTGGCCGCTCAGAAGACCGGTGACGTCGGCAAGATTATATGCGTCGCGCTGCGCCGGATCGAATCGCGCATCTCCTCAGGCGTGCTGCCCAGTCCGATGGACAAGGACGCGGCACAGCTGGTCTACTACGCAGGCGATCTAAGGCGGGAGCGTCTGGGCTTAGCACCAGCCGAGTGGGCTTCCATCACGGCGCAGGTGGACGTCATCGTGCACGTCGGCGCCGAGGTATCGCACACCAAGACCTACTCCACGTTGAAACCCGCCAATGTGGCCTCCACCGCCGAGTTGGCGAGGCTTTGTCTCGAGGCGCAGCTGTCACAGGGGCGCTCTCGGCCTGTGCCCTTCCACTTCGTTTCCACGGGTGAGATCTGCATGCTCGGCGACGGCGGCCAGCACGGGGCGCTGTACGAGGAGTCCGTCGGATCTGCCCACGTCGAGCCGGACCAAGACGACGCGGTCGCCAAAGGCTACGCCGCCACCAAGTGGGTGTGCGAGAGGATGCTGGAGAACCTCGCAGGGGACACGGCGACCAGCGATCATCATCTTCTCGTCTCCGGCAACAACCCGCTCCGCGTCTGGATCCACCGGCCCTCGAGCATCACGACGCCGCAGGACGAGTCCGCCATGGGGCCCGACGCGCCGATCCTGCCCCGGGTGCTGTTCTACTCGCGCCTGCTGCGGGCCGTCCCTCACGAGATGGAGGTTGGCGGGCGCATCGGGGGCTCCCTGGACTTTGTGCCGCTGGACAAGGTGGCGGGTGACATGGTCGACATCGTCATGGCGAGCTGCGGCGAAGCCGCCGCCGCCGCCAACGGGACTATGGGTGTCAGGAGCGAAGGAGGTGGTGTCACGTACGTGCACCACAGCGGGGGCACCGTCATGGAGCTGGCGACGCTGCGAGCGTTCCTCGAGGCCGAGGCGGAACAGTCGGAGGGCGGCTGCCTCCAGGAGAATAAGGCGCGGTTCGAAGCAGTGCCGTTTTCGGAGTGGACGGACAGAGCCGAGGAAGCAGGTTTGCACCCGCTGCTGGCAGGCTTATTCCGGGGCGTAGAGCAGCAGAGGAAGGCGTTGGTCTTTCCCAGATTTCCTAAAGGTTCTAGACATCCTCCCACTGGATCTGTCTAAATGATTGTTTCGTTTTGGCCACTTTCAATGTTTTTCTTTTCTTTTCGTTTGATCTACATAGAGGCGTTTTAGCATAGCTTTTAGGCACAATGAGCATGTTGGGGTCATCAATTCATCCTTGTTGTTTTATATCTTGTGTCATGGGAGAAACCAGGGCTAGATTCCAGTGATACATCATCCACCATTTAGGTAAAAACAGGAAAAACAACGCCAGGACTTTTTTCATGGTGCTTTCGCTGTTTCTCGACGGTTCAAGACAAAAAAAGTCAAGGGCGGCCTCGCGAGGTTTTGAACCTTAGACCTTCATCTCCTTGAGGCCGTGCTTCCAGACAATGATGTAGGGGGTGACACCATCCTCACGGTAGTTGAGGAGGACAATACTAAGAGGCAGGATAAGTATGCGAGCCAAGAGCCAAAGGGGGAATTTCAACGTACAGGCCATCGGGGTTCATGGACTCGCCGGTGTAGAACTCAAAGTCCTTGAAGTTGGGGAGGAGCTTCTCCTTGACGTAGGCGGAGGCGCCCTTCTCGAAGGCGGTGATCTCCTCGGCGGGGGCGCCGCGCTCCTGAAGGGCGGCCTTGACGGCCTTCATGTAGCCCTTGAGGTAGACGAGGTAGCCCTTCTTGTCGAAGTTGGTGGACTGGAGACGGAAGGAGTTGACGATGTTGTTGACCTTGACGTCAGCGTCATCGAGAGCCTCCTCAGCCTCCTCTGCAGAGGCGTTGGCACCGGTGTCTGGGGAGGAGGGAACGGTGTTAGCGGGGTAAATGCAAGTCTGGCATATGAAGCGCGCTGATGGGCGCCAGTTGACGCTTTTGTAATCTCGATCATCATCTTCTTCTTCGTCTTCTTCGTCTTCTTCTTCCTCCTCTTGCTCCCTCTTTGTTCTTCCTCCTCTTTCGCGTCTTTTTTTCTTTTTCTTGCTTCATTCGAGTTATGGAGACGTACTGACGACAACAGCACCCTCAGTGATCATGGCGCAGTCAGCCTCGTAGACAATGTTGTCGACGAGCTTGAGGTCGTACGAGTCAGAGATGATCTCGTCATCGGTGAGGATGTCCTATTGCAGCAATCCTGTTAGTTGCTTTGTTCTTTCACATGTTTTTTGATCGCCGCGACATCTTTTGGCCGGGGGGAGGGGGTGGTTCGGGTATGAGGATGGCGGGGTTGCAAGAGGGGGGGAAGAAGCGAAAAAAAAATCTCGACAAAGTGGCGCGGGGTCTGCCGCGCCGAGCTGGTCACGGGAGCTCGGGGCGACGCTCCGGGGTAGGTCGGTAAGATTCGTACCTTGAAGATGAGCATGATGGCGGTGTTGGTCGTGAGGAGGACTGGAAAAGAGGCCGTGAATGAAGGTGATCGAGGTGGAGGGGAAAAAAAGAAAATGGGAAGAAAAAGAGAGGCAGAGACAAAAAGCAGGATAGGTGGAAAAGTGGAGGGGCTGCGTTTGTACCTTTGGGCGCTCCGTGTATGGTCGGCCAGGCCTTTTTGTCGCCTAGGAGTACCTTGCCAAAGAGGGCCAAAGAGGGGCAGCATCGTCTTTTTTTGGTGGGGTCGTGGCCTTCCTTCTGCTCTGTACTAACATCATTCTGATTTTCCTCTCCCACGTTGACAAGTTATCCTCATAACTAGGGGCATTGCTACTAGCTCAATTAAATTTGTCGCCCCTCTTTACAGGACTGTTGACTTTGGCCCGTTGCCAGAGCATCTTGTTGGCCGTGTTCCACTCATCGGCTATGGTGACAATCCCCAGTGCTGGCCTTGTCTTCCCCGGGCGTGAGGGGCTATTAGGGAATTGCCATGATCGAACATGCCCTCGGCAGCAGTTATTGGTTGGTATTTAATCCACCTATTCTTTCTGGTTCGATTCGAACTTGTACTGTCGACCACAGTCGTGATGAACTCTAGCTACCTGCCTGCTGACGGCAATAGGCTGGGTAGGTATCCTATCCGAAGAGGTTGAGGAGCAAGAACAGCCAATAAAAAAAAAAAGTTCAAGGCCACGGGTCGAAGCCTTTCATACTCAACTTGTCATGGCAGCAATGTCCCAAGCCACGCATGTACTGCTTAGCGATTCTCCGCGCTCTACGACTAGCAGCCTCACAGCCTACCCTATACCCTACACCACAAAATGTCACTCTGTTCTTTTCCGCTAAATCACAGACGGGACATTGACTATGAGGATTACTCGTATCCCAAGTACACAATAAAGGTAAAAGTGTTCTTAAAAGAGTTATGTTTTGATTGGCTGACCAGCACAGATGCAAGTACCAACCGACTTGCGCGCAATGATCGCGGAGACTATCACGGTGTTGAACCAGTTGAGAACCCGCCTCGACCTGTTAAGAGCCAACATTTTTGCCATAGCCCGGACCACCAAGGTACATGTAACTGCCCCAGTTACCCCCCGTTTCGAAGTGCGTCTCCAGGTTGTATACACCGGGATCCGTGATGATGTTGTCGTTCGAGTTGGCCGAATAGTTCCGCACCGAGTTTTGGGTGTCCGCGTACACAATGTTGCGCATGTACGCCGACTTTCCGTACCCCGCCGAGGGAAACTCACCCGAGCCCATGTCGCTCGTCGTCTTGTCGTTGTCGCTGTAGATCTCTCCATAAAAGGAAATCTCGTTGGACGTTGTCGCGAGGGACGACCCGGTCGTCACGTTCTGGTTGAACATCCAGGTTGGGTAGTAGCCAATGTTGCGGCCGTTGACCGCCAGCCACCACTTGTCGTCGACGAGGCGGTACTGCAGGTCAATGTCATACTGCTGGCCGCCGTCCACTGAATGAGTCCACTTAGAGTAGCCGGGGTACACATTGCTGTCGACCTGCACCCAGCCGGCGTAGTCGGTGTTGTAGCCGGAAATGTTGTGGCCAAAGGCATGGTATCCGTTGGTGTTGAAGAAGGTAAAAAAATGAACAGGGGAAGGGTTGTAGGCAGGATACTTTTGCCAGCCCGCCTCGAGGGTCTGCACAATAGAACCGTAGTATGTGTTCCGAACTTGAGTGTTGCTAACGGCAGTCTGAATCAAGGAGAAGTCCGTATCATTCTCCAAGTACGGGTCATAAAGACTGAAGCTTGCACCGCCACCCTTGTTGTTCACGGTCTGCTGCGTGAAGGCATACTTATGACCCTTTGTAACCCGCTTAGACAGACCTGAGTCTTGCCTAGGCAGTTCCTTGACTTTGCTGTTGATGTTCGTGCTGGGCCGGAGGTATGGAACTGCTCCCTTGGGACCATTGAGAGGCGTGATCACCTTATCCAGGGTGTCTTCAACCCCAGTGGGAGGTGCAACCTCGTCCGATAGCACCCAGTCAATAATTTGGCCATTAGGCAGGACAGTGGTGTCGACAATTGTCTTGCTATGGTGAACAATGGCCCGGCCAGAGACAATAGGCAAAGCCCCAGCAGCGGCGAGAAGAAGCTTGGAGTAATGCATGATGTGCTAGTAGAGATGCCCTAAGTAAATACACAATTGATATAGATAACAGAACTTCTGTCCCTCCTTATATAGTTCTGAATGCAGTCTATTATGAATATTAGCTCCTTCTGTAAGACGCCACGAATAGCAATAAACCAGCAGCTAGTTTGTTGGATAAAGATTCACTGAACCGCCCTGACTTCTTTCACCTTCCGCAAATAGTGAAGGAGTGGCTCCCATGTAATAGTGCTAAGGGGCAGAAGTTTAGGCACCTTCTGGTTTGAGTATTCATCCCCAAACAGCCCTCACCATGTTGGAGAGGTTTGTAGAGCCATTCTGGCGTAATCTCGATCGAAGTCCGTGGCCGTACCATACATTGTCGATATGGCGATAGGTGCCGCTTCTGACTACAATGTTTGCGGTTGACGGCGCCAGGCCAAAGTGGAAAATCGCATCGTTTTGTCTCGCTTTCCTAACTCAATGTCAACGTGAAATGATAAATAGACCCAAACCATTATGTAAAGTTTTAGGAGAGAGTGTAACGGTCTGGGGTAAATTTGGGGCTCCATAGGTATAGGGTGCTCCAACACGCCCAACGTGGAGACAGTTCATGAGATCGTAAATACTGCTTCGGCCACAGGGTCTAGCCCGAATTGAGAAGCTTGAAAATCACGCCGCAAATGATTATTCCGGCAGTTATCGTGGTCAGCGTAGATGGCGCAATGTCGAAAGTTCGTTCAACTCCTCTCCCTCATACCGCTCGCGAACCACTGGCGAACAAGACAACTTCAAGTGCCGTTGCGTAAAGCGCTTGCCTAACTTGTCAAGCCATGGCACCTTGCTGTATTGCGCACAAGGGCGGGCTAATTAGGAGTCCGGAGCAGAGTCGGCAAACTCTTATGTCCATCATGTCTGAATGTTCAAGAAGTCGTGGGCGAGGATGTTGCACTAGTGTAATGAGTGATTCGAACGGATGGATGGTCCACTTTGCGTGGTGAGGTTGAATATACGACGACTTTTGCACACAATTCTGTACGCTTTCAAGAGTAAAGCCTCCAGCCAGCAGGGTAAAGTATTAGGACACTTAACACTACTATTAGTATAAGAAATGTCTAGTCAACTCTTGTATAAAGAGTTAATACGCGTCCGCCGGCGGCTTCATCGCGCTCCATCACCTTTACAAACATAGCTGCATAATTAATGAAGGCTGCAAAGAGAAGAACGCATTTGTCTACACCCTAAAAAAAACACAAAATGTGACCTAATTCACTGACGTTGTTACAAATTCCTCCGTGGCCTGTTAGTAGCTAACTATAGGGTCGGAGCGTGCAGGCACTAACAAACTCCAGGCACGAAAAAGCAAAAGGAATGTGACAAGAAGGGGCCCTATTTTGTAGTGGTATCTTTCCCGCCTCGAATTCCCATAGCATGATGCAAAAAGCAACGGCCGTCGAGCCTTATTCGTCCTTGATTCGCGCAACGCCCGAGGCTGAGATCACCCTCGCGTTACAACCCCTGAATGATTGCCTCGCTCTGCTGCTTTACGCGTCGAATCACCCCACCTCGGACTACGGCTCGGATCGGACTGCTACCACATTTTTCCCATCATAAATGAATGACGTTGGGGTGGCCTGGCTCCGCGGCGGCCGCCAGTCGGGTAGGTACAAGGCAGTGTCACCGCAGAAAGGCTGAGCTCCAGGTACCGAATTATCAGATTGAAATCCGTCTCTTGCCCCCTGCAGGGTGACCGGGAAAGGAGTGACGATGCTAGACACGCAGGGGCTGAGCGACACATGCTTGACAATTTCTCAGCGCAGGCAGGGTGGGCGCGTGCTGGAAGTTGGATTGCCGAGTGGTGTCATTTCTGGCCGGCCTGTACCAGTAAGCCAGCCCGTGCCCGTGCCTTGTTCTGAGGAACCAAGTTACCAGACACTGAGCATACGGGCTCCAGGGCTGGAGAATTAACTAACCTATACCATGGAAGTTAATTAATAAAGCCCAAGGTCCTTTGATGGGGACCTGGGCTTGGCTGAAGTGCGCAAACACGTCATCTGTCTGTCCGCTCGCATCCATCCTTTGCCATGGATTCGGTAGGTATCCGCATAGTGCTGCGTTTCGGTGATTATTTGCCTGCTAACGTTTTGATCTATCTTGCTAAATCTGTAAATATATTTCAACGAGGCTCTTTTCACCTCTCCTGTTTACAGATACCTGTGACTGTCAACTAACTAACGTTAACGTTAGTTATTAGCCAGGGGAAGCGCAGATTCTGGGCCACTTTTTGGGCAGAGGCGACAACGCCCATCTCCGAGCTTCCGGTCCGAACAAGGAAATAGATCCAGTTTTCAGAGAAAGGATTGAAAAGGAAATTCACGGACATGATAATCATTCCGTACTTGGACAGCACGCACAGTAAGTAGCAAACAGCAGTACTTGAAATTTTGGTGCCTTATTAACCACCGACGAACGCGGTACCAAACGTCGCCCCTGCACTGCATTGCACTGCACCGCACCGCACCCAGGAAAGAGGCCGACAGACCATCTTTAATCCAGCGATCCACCCCCGGTTGCGACTCTTTTTTCTCTTCCTTTCCCTCCCTCCAACATCAATCAACGATCGCCCTCTTCTGACGTGACACTCCTTTTTTTGCATCTTCAACATTGAGACAATATAATCCGACGCCTGCGTTTATTTTCCGAAACGAGACGATTCTCTTTGCCCCCGCCCGTCAACCAACGATCCGCGAATAACTCCCAATTGCTCCCCGACGTCAACAAACCACGCTCCTTTTTTAATCGCCACCCCACGCCCAATTTCCCCCCTCTGTCATTGCATGGTCAATTCAATCATCGCGGGATAAACGCGCCGCGCGCAATTTTCGCTCTGCCTCATCTTACCAACTACCATTGTCGTACTTTCCCAGCCGACTGACCCCTTGCGAGACGCTCCCCCTCCCTCCCTCCTGACGACAACTACAATTACTTGCCTGCAATGGTCAACGCTACCTCGGCCAGCCTCTCATCCTCATCCTCTGGCATCATGGCCAACAACGCCACCCTCTTCGACACGGCGCTACCACCGCTGCCCGCCTACGACCTACAGCCCCGGCCGGACCTCTTTTCGTGGTGCCCCGACTTTTGGCTGTCCCTCGTGCTGCCTGTCGTCGTCTACTGGGCCATGAGCCTCTTCTTCCACGTTATCGACACACTCGACCTCTTCCCGCAGTACCGCCTACACACGCCCGAGGAGATTACGCGTCGCAACCATGCGTCCCGCTATGAGGTCGCCCGCGACGTCGTCATCCAGCAGGTCATCCAGGTCGTCACCGGCGCCGCCCTCCAGCTTGCCGACCCCCCCGAGTACATCGGCAAGGCCGACTACGATGTCGCCGTCTGGGCCACGCGCGTCCGCCTCGCCCAGCGCGCTGTCCCCGGCCTGCTCGGCCTTGTCGGCCTCAACGCCACCGCCATCTCCAAGACCATGGCCGCCGCCCACCACCCCTTACTCGCTGGCGCCCTCGCCGGCGGCTACTACCCCTTCCTCAAGACCGAAGCTGACGTTCCCGTCTTCGCCTCTTGGGAGCTCACTGTCGCCAACGCCATCTACCACGTCCTAGTGCCCGCCCTCCAGTTCTTCGTCGCCGTCTTCATCCTCGACACCTGGCAGTACTTCCTCCACCGCCTCATGCATATGAACCGCTGGCTCTACACCACCTTCCACTCGCGACACCACCGCCTCTACGTCCCCTACGCCTACGGCGCCCTCTACAACCACCCCTTTGAGGGCTTCCTCCTCGACACTCTCGGCGCCGGCATCGCCTTCAAGATCACCGGCATGACTGCTATCCAGGGCACCTGCTTCTTCACCTTCTCCACCATGAAGACCATCGACGACCACTGCGGCTACGCCTTCCCCTGGGACCCCCTCCAGCTCATCACCAATAACAACGCCGCCTACCACGACATCCACCACCAGACCTGGGGCATCAAGACAAACTTTTCTCAGCCCTTCTTCACCTTTTGGGACGGGATTCTGAGCACAAAGTACAAGGGTGCCCGCGCCGACCGCCTCGCCGACAAGAAACGCACCGCTGAAAAGACGGCGGTGGCGAAGTAAATCAGGCCGCCCCCCTCCCTCCGTTGATGACTATCGAGGGGGTTTTGTTTGGATCATGCCCCCTCTCTCTACTACTGGGAGTGAAGGTCTAACTTGTTTATGAAATGGCTCTTTGTTTTCCCATCTACTTTTTTTTTTTGGATGACGAGGTTCGGTTGGGTCAGGTCAGGTTTGCGGTTTTTTGTGTGCCCCTTCGTTACTGTTTTTTCTGTTCGTTTGCCGCTGCATTTCTCCTCCATTCCGGACCACATTCGCTTCTTTTCTTTTCCTTTCCCCGAAGTGAATGGGATGCGGCGAAACGAACAACATCATAATATTATAATCATGTGCGGCTTTTTCGTTTCTTTTTTTCTTTGATGAGCAAAAAGGTCTCACGAAACACACCCTTTCTTCACGGAGCCCTGGCTGCTTTGTGTGATGCTGCTGCTTGGCATCATTTCATTTCCCCCTTCTTCCTGTATTATACTTTCTTCTACCCCTTCTTCTTTGTCTGAGATATGTATGCTCTGGACTGGATTCATCGTAACATTACACTCTCGTTTTTTTATAGCATGGCGATGTTCATTGGGGCTTGTCTGAATAAGGGAATTCCTTTTTTTTTTCTTTTACATATAATGTCGAATAAACAAATCAGTTTGAATAATGAACAATTGCATCACAGAATGAAGATGTCTTTAATAATGGCAGGAGTCGGCTGCTGCTCCTTGTAAACTGCATGTGTGTCTCATCTTGTATTCGTAAAATTTCTAGACGGGATTTCATAGTTTCATCATCGGAAAATGGTAGATTTTTAGTATTCAAAATAATACCAGCAACAACAGTATAGCAAGGGAAAGCAGCAATACCGAATAGCAAGGGCTATGGCAATAGCAAATAGGTATCAATCATATGCAAAAACGTAGCGAGAAACAAGGACTTTGCGCCGCCTGAGCGCAATAGCATAAAGCGAGACGCAGAAAAAGGAAAAATCAAAAGGTCAGAAAGGCGACCTCTGTCATGTCATCAGCTCTGGCGGCGGCCGGTGATCGAATCGGCGATCCAGCTGAGCTCATGACCAAAGTCGTCGAGCCCTACCAGGCTGGAGCCCAGAAAGTTGGGCCCCAGTAGGTTGGAGCTCTCGCCCGACTCGCCCGGCCGCGGCAGCAGCAGCGGCGAGTGCAGCGTTGCGAAGCGCGGGCTCGGGGACAGCGTGTCGGCGTCGTCGGCCGCGGGAGGCTTGTCCGTCGAGAAGGCGAGCGGCGGTAGGTGATACCGTGAAAATGACGCCGTCGACGGCGCCTTGACGTGGCTGCTGATGCGTGCTGCCGCCCCAGGGGCGGCAGGCCCATCCTGGTGGCCCGGCAAGGGGAGGTGCTGGTCAATATCGTCGTCGCCTTCATGCGATTCGTCATAAAATGATAAAAGGTCACCCGCCGTGGGAATGTCGCACAACGAAGGAAACCCGGCCGTCGTGGGAGAGGCGGGCGAGTTCATGGCACTCGACAGCGTGGATGATGGACATGCCGAGGACGCAGAACTGTCCTGCACGGAGAGACCCAAGCTCTCTAGAATAGAGAGCTGCGGTGCGTGTTGTGGCGTCGGTGATATCATCAAGCCTGCCAACGTGCATTCACCACTTTGTAGAGAGGACTGCCGGCTCAGAGACGATGGCACCACGGTTTGCGCAGGAGAGCTCCTTCCCATTGTAAGCAACCTGTCTCTCCTGAAAGGTGGTGGTGAGAGCCGTGTGGTGAAGAGCGGCTCCTCTGCGGCGTATAAAGAGAATCCATCTGCAGCCCCTACAAAGTTGTCGTCGTCTTCCTCATCAAGCTGGTCCAATACGTCAAGAGTTGGTGTGCGAGGGCGAGATGGCGGGCCAAGACTGCCTCGAGTAACTGGCCGCGTGGACGTGTCTGGTTCCTCGACAAGGAGCCGACGTAGCGATGCCGGAGAAATGTCACGGGTGTGAGATTCTTCGGACGGCGATTGAGGCCGGACATCGTGG
This sequence comes from Cordyceps fumosorosea ARSEF 2679, assembly GCF_001636725.1. Taxonomy (NCBI): domain Eukaryota; kingdom Fungi; phylum Ascomycota; class Sordariomycetes; order Hypocreales; family Cordycipitaceae; genus Cordyceps; species Cordyceps fumosorosea. The sequence goes on along the minus strand of NW_017387305.1, from coordinate 1,124,875 downwards.
TTGGAGGACACGGAGGTGAGGCTGCGATGGTCGTCATAGTTGGTTGAGCGATCGCGGCTCTCTAGCGAGCGGGAAATGAGTGTCTTGTTGAAAAAACGTCTCCAAGGCGACTTAATGGGAGAGGTGGCGGAGGAGGGACCGTCTCTGGAGAGCGCAATGTCGGTGTGCAGGGCGGCAGGAGCAGTGCCTGTGCGGCGGATAGACAGGTCGGCGTGGGAAGGAGCCGCAGGTTGCGGTGTGACAAACTTGGAGCGAGGATCCATGGTTCGAAACTGTTCTTGATATAATGATGTAAGTGAAGCACGACGACTGCGACTGGTAGCTTCTTGTGGTATATATAGAGTGTTGACCTTTTGACCGGGGAGGTATGGACAGCAGGTTGTAGAGGGCATTGCGGGGTTGCAAATCTCCGTCGATCCGTTCAGTTCATACTACATAGGCGGGCGCGGAACCAAAGTTAGCAGTCAGCACCGGTAAAGGAGCAATGGCCAGAGGGGAGAACCTGCGCGGTGGTCCTAGCTGGCGGCGGGGTTGGTTGCGGCGGTGAAATGGTGGTGAGGCAAGCAAACTTTCAAGGGACCGAGATACGTACATAATAGTAGTAGGTGTGGCCCATGGCAAGACCGGTGTGCTTTCTACCAGCGCCGTAGCCGTCGCAAACATGGTCCTGGAGGGAGTGACAGCCTCGCCAATGGCCGCGACCGCGCCGGGTATCGCGGTCCATGGGATATGACGAGGAGAAGTTATCCCATGAGCCAATGAGGTGGACTGTGACGACTGATGGATCCGTCTCACTATGAGTTGCAAGGCCAATGTCAGCAAGAGGAAAGGTCGTGGAAAGCGAAGTCGAAGAAAATGCCCCGTACGGGACTCGTCAATCAAAGTAGATTAGATGCCAGCGCGGAAAGAAGGACTGAAGAAGCGTTGGCCCCACGGTGCTGCAGCCAAGCTGGTGGCTTGAAGACGTCGACTTGCAACGCCGCTGAGGGCAAACAAACAGTCCGTCCGGGTCCAAGTCGTCTGCGGTCACTCGAGCGCAGAGACCATGCCAGTAAAGTCTTTTTTTATCCCAACCAATTGCCAGTGACCCAGAGCTCGCATGCTCGTATCCGGCGCAGCGATCTGCATAGCGAGACCAGTTGAAACAGACGACGACGGAACTTGTCCTTCGAGGAGGGCAAGCTGCATGCGATGGGGGATGCTGACAAGGTCAAGCTGAAGCCTTGTCTGGCATGGGCCAGAAGACGGCGAAGGGTTGCCTCTCATCAACACAATGTCCGTCCAATAGGCAAGAATTGAACAAATCCTGTCCTGCTTGATTGCGCATTTCTGCAGCGATATAAGACAATTGGACAAGTTTAAACCGACGCCATTGGCAGTGTTCAAGGGGACCACCGAGTCCAACGGAAACAAAGCAAAAAATGCGAGACACAGGTATCAAGAAGGCGACGGGGGCAGCAGACTAGAACTTACAGCAGGAAAGCAACTAGAGTCCTCGAGGGATCCATAGCGGGCGATCGAGGCGGCCGCCTCAGTCCGGTGCAGGTCAAAATAAGTTGAGAAGAGTTGAAAATATGTGTCAAGCTTCCCGCGAGGCGATTTTTTGCTCTCCAACAAACCGTGCGACAAAGCCAAAGCGGCCATGCACTTTATTCCAAACCTCTCACACTCTCCCACGCAGACCGGGAGCGAAACGTGTTTCGGAATCGTGGGCTCAGGTCGCCCCAATTTACCGGGTCTCAGGGCCTTAATTTGAAGCGAAATATGATGGACGGGCGTTGCAATATGGAATTGGTAAATGTCTGAGCAAGTCCAACAACAGCTGAGATATGAATGAAAAGAGCAGCCAAGATGTTGGCGGTTCGGTATTTCGCAATGATGAGCGTGCCGGGGCTTTGCGGTAAAGCACTGGCGCCCCCCTGGTCGTATGATTGATTGGGTGGCCAAGACGATGGATGCGACAGAGAGGCCTCGTCGGTAACCGGCAATGCAAGAACGAGGCGCAGGACAGGAGGGAATCGATGGAATTGAAATGAAGGATCGAGTATATGGAAAGGGAAAGGAAACAAGTGAAGCACCAAGAAACCGGGGGCGACTTGGCTTTCGTCTCGAACTGAGTGATAATCAATCTCAGCTGGGACTCAGCTGGGTGACATTGAGTGCCTGAATCATGCGTCCCGCCGTCGCGCGGGGGCCGGGCCTCTGCCAAAAGACTGATGGTCTAATAGGCCGATTGAGAAGGACGTGAGGCTGCGAATTGTACTTGCTGGTCAAAGGAACAACAGAATCGTGGGTGTAAAGAGAGTCTGAGGAGTCAACCGACAAGTCTGGCTGAGACGCGGGAGCCACGGGTACCCTGGTGGGATGGCGACTATACGGAGCAGATAGTTACAGTGAGAGAGAGAGTACTGGTAATTAATCGAGACGACGAGGTCTTTTAGGAATTGCCGTAGTAGCGAGGCCAGAGGTAATCTTAAAAGGTGGACTAAACTATGTGTCCGTAGTCCGTTGGTAGCTTGGGGGGGGGGGGGGGGGGGGGGGGGTGTGGCGTGGCACAAGAAACTGCAAGCAGATTAGCAGACAGCATTTGCTTGGGCCATTGGTTGGAAAAGGAAGTGCAGCAGCTCTGGGGTTGCACTGCGTCTCAAGATGCATGGCAAATGCCATTGACGACGGCCTCTGCTGCCGTTTGATGCAGCAACGCGTGCAGCAGGCAGCGTCGACGATATGGGGTGGGCAGAAACGTCAATCCCGACGCGCGGGAGATGCGCCGCACTCCATGCTTGATTGGCACGGAAAGCATGGAAACGGCAGCCCATTGACAAGTGTAGCTGAATGGAGGGGCGGCGGCCGCAGTTGCCAAGCAGGGAGAAGGAAGGGGGGCCGCAATGGACTGAGGGTTGCGGTCAGGGCAACATGCGCATTGTCGAGATCTTCATCGTGGATGGTCAGAGGGGAATGGATGATTTGGAGGGAAAAGTGGCGCAGAGGGCTAGCGAGAGTTAGTGTGGCTAAGGTCTTTTCCCAGTGTGGCTTAGCGTAGCTGTGCACTGGATGCTCCCGGCTCAGCGGCTGCAACGGACTGGCTAAGAGTTACTGGTAATTAATCCGCGCTACAGATCAATTGGTGACTGGAAGAAATTGGATATTCACCCGTTAATAATTTGATAATTTATTACTCGCCCAGCCCGAGAGCGCCATGCAGCAAGCTTGATGCTGGCTGGACAGCTGGAGATGCAATGCTTTGCAGCTTGCAGCCTCGCTCCGGCAAGCGATTGGCTCGCCTTGGATCCTGTTATTAGCTAGCACACCTGATCTCCCCATGGCAACGCTGGTCGTGCATGCCACTGACAGCTGAAGTGGCTGGCTGCATTAATACCCAAGAATCTTTCTCCAAGACAGAGTTCACCTCAATACAGATTCAATTAATAACAATTCATCGTCATTGCAGTGTAATCGACCCTGACGCTGTCTCTCACTACACACCACTACACGAACCTCCGCCGTCTGCATTCGGCCGAGCATCCCGGCTGCGTCTGGATACTTTGGTAACACTGAGATGCAGCCCCTTCGTTATCTTGGCCTGTTTACATGGTGAAAGAAATGTCATTGTCATCCTCTCTGTACTCTGGGTGGCGCTTTTCAACGCTCCTCACCATACAATGTTGCGACTACCCTGTACCTCTTTATGTGATGCCTGTGCACCACTGACCGTATTAAAAAGGATCGGAACCTGACTTTGCTCTGTATTCGTCCAACACACTACCCGTATCCCGGTTGTACATATATGTCTAAAATTGCCAAGCACAACAGACCGCTGCAAATGTACTTGGTACTACCGGTCTTGCGTCTCGCCGCTGACCGTCTTCAACGCGAGTGCTCATCCGTATTTGCAAACTTGCCAAAAAAAAGGCTTGTAGCACAGCTGTACAATATTCAAGCATTGACCTCGTTCTGCGCCGTGTGCAGGTCTAACGAGACGCCGCGTCGCAAGGTTAGGCACCTTAGTCTGCTTGTACATGAGCCGCAGAGGATACGTATCTATGATTACTGATTACTGAGAAGTTACAGGAACATCTGATACAGGCCATAAAGCAGCTTCTCGTGAAGTTCAATGTACACACATGCATTGGAACTGGGAGCTCTATTCACCCGAACTAGCCTCCCGTGTGACATCCTAGGTTACTAGAAGTTGAACGGGCAAATGTTTCAGTGTAGGTCATAACCTTTTCATTTCACAGCGGAGCCATCTAGTACCAGCTATCAGGCCCGAAATACCCCTTCTCCGGCAACGGCAGCAGCGACTGCTGGCCGGCGCCGCCATCAATCGTCCCCCTCACCACGCTCGACCCCCACCAGGTGAGCCTCACCGGATCCCACTGCAGCGCGAAGAATATGATCATCGCCGCGAACGCGACGCCGCCGCCCAGCGCCGCCGAGATGACGTAGTTGTACCGCTCCCACCAGGCCGTCTTGTACCGCCGCAGGTAGTACATGAAGCCGAACGAGAAGTAGAGCCCGACCGTCGTGTACGACAGGTTGTTGGGCGCCCAGCCAATCGCCCCGTTGGCGACGATGGTCGGGTGCACGTGCTTGAGCCACGAGAGCGGCGTGAGGAGCGCCCGGTCGACCGGCCGGAAGACGGCGGCCGGGAGCGTGTTGTGCAGCGCCTGGCGGAGACGGGGGCCGAAGCGCTTGCCGGTCCACCACGCGAGGGCCAGCAGGAAGCCGAGGAGGAAGCAGTACTTCATGGCCGGGTAGAGCTGGGAGAAGACGCGGGCCGGACCGATGGCGCCCTAAAAAGAGAGAGAGAACTTTGTTAGCGATCGGGAGTTTGTGAGGCGAGTCTGACATGCTTGGGACATACCCAAACAACGGAGGATGCAAAGATGAGGGCGGATCCGGCGAGGCAGTTGAACTTGGCCTCTTGGTTCGGCGTGCAGATGTCGGGAATGGTGGTGTCGACAAAGGTGACGACGCCGTAGCACACGAAAGCCGTGATGATGGTGCTCAGAATCTGCCCGCGGTACATGGCGCGCGGCGGGATCTTGGCGTAGAACCCCATCTTCTGATCCGAGATGTAATTGTCCGCCTGGCCGTTGATGTTCCACCCGTACGTCTTGACGAAGATCATGGCCTCGGGGTGTCCGGGCAGGGCGTAGCCCATGATTAACTCGGTCGCAACGTTCAAGCCCTGCGTGATGCCGGAGATGGCGTTGATGTACGTCATCGGGATCAAGAAGACGAGGTTGAGGGCAACGACGAAGAAGATTGTCCACACGGGCGTCTCGAGCTGTGGGTACTGTAAAGGGATGACAATGGCAAAGATGAACGCGATCAGGGCGATGGAGAGGAACCACCAATCCGGGACCTCGGGGTACTTGCGCATGATGTTGGTCAGGGGATCGTCAAAGTCGTCGTAGATGGACCCGTCGCTGCTGAACATGCCGTAGAGATGCCTTCCCGCGCCGCGGACATCTCCCCTCGCCAGCGCCCCGACCATCCCTGCGACGCCGCGCACCGTGCCCGCCACGGACTCCTTGACCGCGCGCGCCATGGAACGGCCCGCCTTCAGCAGAGGGCGCCACGAGTCGAGCAGCACAAAGACCATGGTGAGCGGGTAGAACAGGAAGAAGGCGCCGTACATGACGAGGCTGCCGGCGGTGTAGAAGGGCGGCGAGTACGCGCGGTACTTTTCCTCGACGACGACGGCGCGCCGCGGGTCGATGACGCGCGTGATGTTGTACCCCGCGCCGCGGTTGTCGAAGATGGAGGGCGTGTTGGGCGGCAGGTGCGCGGTCCACGAGCTGTTGGTCCAGTAGATGGCGATCAGCACGAAGGCGGCGATGAGCTGGCCGCTGGCCTGCTGCAGGTACGCGAAGAACGGGATGGCCAGGGGCGCGCCGTTTTGGCTGATGACGTTCCAGTCAAGCGTCGGGAGGGGGTTGAATCCGATGCCCGAGTTTCCTATTTGTCTGTCTTAGTTGCGCAGCAAGTTGTATCAAGCAGCCGTGTACATACCCGTCATCACATTCAGAGCAAAGTTGTTGGGCGCGATCCACGTCATCCAGGCGAACGAAGATAAAGCAGGGAAGAGGTAGCCGGGGATCCAATAGTAAAGGAACATGCCGGCGAAGAAGATGAAAAAGACCCGGTACCGGGACAGGCTCCAGCCGTGGACCGTCTCGCCGCGGTGCCGCTCCGGCATCAGCAGCGCCTTGTTGAGCGCGACGGTCGGCAGCAGCGCCGGCCAGATGGCCTCGACCGGGTAGACGACGAAGCGGCGCAGCAGGCCCGAGAGGCCGAGCCCCAGGAGCTGCGTCGACAGCAGCAGCAGGATGCCGTACTCGGCCGTCAACCAGTCGTCATGATAAAATATAGTCTGCGTCTGGATGTTGGCGAAGCCAAACGCCGCGTTGACGCTGACGTTCATGATGATGGTGGCCAGCATCTGCTCCTTGTACGACCAGGGGCCCGGGTTCAGCGATATACGCGAGCCGCCGCCGAGCCAGCGCGGGAGGACGAAGCCCCAGTCGGGCAGGGCCCAGGCGAGGAGCAGGCCGCACGGGTACAGCAGGATCTGGACGACGGCGGAGCTGAGCGAGATGCTCGGGAAGCGCGACATGAAGAGCGTGTTGGTGAACTGGGCGACGATGGCCCAGCTGAGGCCGACGAGGTAGGCGCGCGGCGTCTCGCAGGGCATCGTGCCGTCCGGGTCGTCGTCGTCGGGCGTGGTCACGGCTCGGACCTCCGGGTACGGCGAGTAGAAGCGGTTGAGCGCCGCGACCGTCTTGAGCTCGGCGGCCCAGTCGCCCTCGTCCTTGTCGCCGAGCGGGCCGGCCAGCAGCGCCGTCATCTGGTCGCGCAGGCTCTGCGCAAAGTTGTAGTCGTACTCGTGCTCCGCGAGTAGGGCGCGCAGGATGTCTCGCGCCTCGTCGACCGTCATGGCGTCGATCTTGTCCCGGACGTACTCGACGTCGTCCATGGGTGCTCCGGGGACGCGGGGGACGCCCCCGTCCTCCGGAGTGGTGGTGCATTGATGGTGATGCGCCTGGTCGCGCGTCTTCTCGTCGACTACCTGTGGCGGCGACGGCTTGACTGAGCTGCTGTCGGAGGCGGCATGACGCGGGGCGTCGGAGATGTCCTGATTGGGAATCATGGCGGCACGAGGCTCACCAGGTCGTGGTATGGGAGGCGAAGAAAGCGAGGGGAAAAAGGGACGCAGTTGTATCAGGTTGGTGAGACTTGGTGAATCCCTCTAGCCTGGGGGACACGCAGATGAGAGTGTTGGGGTGAGGGAGGGGTGAGAGCGAGAGGTGAGCACGCATACATATAATATGCATACATATGTATACCCGTTATACATGCAGAGCTTTATATCTGCGTAAAAATGTGTAATTTATACAACGAGCGCAGTGTTTGCCTGATCTTCACCTGTCGCAGAAGAATGTCTCTATTCCAGCAAGTCGTTGACCGGGTTTGCTAACCGACTCGGCGGTTGATGTGCTTCTCGGGTGCAAAGATACAAGGATGCAGCAGGATATCCATACGAGCGGAAGATCTTTTGTCCCTATCTGGGGCAATGCATATGACCGCGGACGTTACTGGAGCAAGACTGTCGATGCCGAGGAAGAGCGTCGGAGTTGAAAGGGGCTATTGGGACAGCGGTTTGGGGATGGATTGAGGGCTCAAGAAAGAGCGCCGCTACTGATTAAGGAAAAAAGTCCAGGGCTACCAGGTATGGTACAGGGCAAGGATGCAGAGGTGGTCACTACCGAGAGCCTTCTTTGTTTGGTTGCATTGGTACGGCTCCTTCACTGGGACTGGACGAATCGGGCTGCAGGTCTCACCACGAGCAATCACCCATACTTTAGTGCCCGTAATCTTCGAATGGAAAAATTCAAGATAGTATTTAAACCTAAATCTACCTCTGAAATGCCTCTGCCATACTCTCTCTCCTGTTAGCTCTAATAAGCGTGTAAGTGCGCGACGCCCGCAGGCCGGGCTGGACATGGTGGAAATTAGGTTGACGCCAGCAAGCCCGACACCAACGAGATCGGGCCAAGGATTTTCTGAAGATTGATGCGGAAATATCGCAATCGTAACGGGGAGACTGGTGAGACTGGGGAACCTCTGTGGGGGGGGTTGGCTGCTGGCCTTGTCTTCTGTCTTGTCTTATCTCATCCGGTTCTGCAGGGACTGCCATTTTTGGCGAGAGTCAGGATGGAGAACAAAGGAAATGACAAGTCTGCGCCCGCCCGTTCACGTCCTCGGCATTCATCAGGGTTACGGCCTTTTGGTTCATTCTTCCGGCTCTTCCGTATCTTCCTTGTCGCGGGACGGAGCAGCTTATTTACTAGTCCATGAAGTAGTAATTTTGTAATAGGCTGGGTAACAGATATCCTTAGTCGACTAGGAGACATGAGCGTCCTAATCTTCGACTGCAAAATATTTGCGGAGTATCCGTATGTCGAATAACTACGATATCCCTGTAGACCTGGGCCATGCAAGAACCCGCGAGAGATGGCACAAACCAAATCATTGTCGCCCGCAAGTCTAACTCTGAGGTTCAGAATTACCTCCGTGGTCTGCGATAGCCGCAGAACTCAGCCCTCTCAGAGTCTCTCGCTTCGTTCATGAAAGCGACCCCAGCGGCTTTCGCTATTAGCCCCGTAAGGCTCAAGGCCCGGCCCGTCCGATGATTGACGTCAGCTCCCCCCCAAGGAACGCTCCTCCCACCTGAAACCACCAACATTTGACCAGCCCCCCCGGTCTTCCCGAGAGACGCGGCTCCCGCGTCGCGCGCCGTTATTCTCCCGGTAACAGTGCTTGCTTGTATGCATAAGAGGGCTATCCTTCGGGTCGCTGCAAGGTGTAAAAGGCCAATCAGCATCACGGCCAGACGAGCCAAGCTTCGGCGTACTGGCAGCAAGCCTATGCCTCGTCTTGTCTACCCCCGAACCGGCATCCAGCGCCAGCTAAAGGGCTGAGAGCGGGGGGAGTGTCAGATCTTGCCTGTCATGGAAGGGGCACAAATATGCGGCTGGGAAGCGTCTGGTTGAAGCTTCCCTGTCCTGGCACAGGTGCGTCAAGATACGGGATGGATGAAAAAGGTAGGGGAGCCCATCACGAATTAGCTCCCGCGTATTCAAACCGGAAGCAGCATCGCGTCCTCCTTACTTCTTAATGTAGTCTTGTAGAATCTGATAATAAATAGCCCCGACTACGAAATGGGACTCGTACAGCAACGGGATGTTTGCTCGCTTGTCATCGCCAACGGCATTCTGATCCGCTTCAGTCCACTGTACGAAGATATCCTCAAAGCAGAATCCCATCGTCCTCGAGTTCCCGTCATTTTGATCCGTCCGGCTTGCTAGCCTTCCCTGGCTCCTCTCTGCCCACGGCGGCACCTCAACCACACATCGGTACATGATAACGACAATTGACGCGGGTTATTAGTTTCATATTTCTTTTGCTCGACCCTTGCTCCCGTCGCTTTCTTGCCCACGTTCCTGCCGTTGCTAGTATACAAAAGAAAAAGGAGAAAAACTCAGCATCGGTCGCGCTCAGAGATGGGTATCCCTCACTTTCCCCCAACGGCCGACTTGCAAGACCAAAGTGAATAAAAAAAGTCGCGTGCTTTTCATACACGCACCATAACGCCTTACCGTCATCTATAATCTTCCACCACTTGCCTTTGTCATGTTACATAAAACCTACACCGGCTCCGTCTTCGCTGGGAGTTGCTCCGGCCCTCAACCCCAGCCACCGTCACACCGCGAGATACATCTCATTCAGCCACGGACGGCGCCTCAGTCTTGGCGCCGGCGACATCTTCCGTCTTGACGCTGACCACGGGCTTGCCCTCCTCCGTCGCTGGCGCACCACCACCATCACCGGGCGGTCCAGCAGCGCTGCCACCGCTGGCCGCCTGCTTGGTATCCGCGGCAGCAGCTTTCTTCTCCTCCTTGGCCTTCTTCTCGTCCTCTGTCTGCTGTAGTTTGGCCTTTTCCCTCTCCTCCCGCTTGCGCTCGATCCGCTGCGCCTCCTCCAGGGTAGGGCACCGTGCCGGATTGAGGAACCGCTCCGGCACGCCGCGCGCTGCGAATGCGCCGCTGCCGGCCCAGGCGCCGAGCAGCCTGCTCCAGCGGTACTCGCCTGACTGCAGGCGCTGGAGCTCTTTGAACGCCGCGGCGCTGTGGAAGTGGAGGGTCGTCTTGGGGTCGCGATACCGCGCGGGGTTGTTGGTGATAAGACACATGGGCGCCGGTGTGGGTTCTGGCTCCAGTTAGCTTCTTCAAACGTGCTTACTCAGGCTAGTTATACGTACTTGGTAAGCGGCTCATCTTGTGGCCGAATAGAACCTGCGTTTGTATGCTCCTGTCTTTGATCGCGTTTGCATCAAAGTTTTGATATATAATAGCATCACGAGTCGTGTAGAGCCCGTCCAGTGGCGAGCGAGCTTGCTCTGGTTGTGGCGTGGCCGCTTCAGACTGAAGTCGGCTGAATATCTTGTTTGTGGGCAGTGATTCGTTCCCAGCCGCCTGGGTTGCCTTAGGCGGTAGACCACCCTCTGTAGTCGGAGGAGCTTTTGAGGTTGTAGTGGTATGAGAACCATTGGCCTGTTCTGGGTTGGAGCTTGATTGCGATTGCGCATCTTTCGGGGCTGGTTCAGGAGGGGCATTAGCCTCTGATGCCGCTGCACTAGCTGGCACTTGGGTCTTTGCATCTTTTGAATCAGAAATCCCCTCCTTGGGCTGAGTGGATGATGCCAGTTCCTTGGTATCTTTCGGAGGAGCCTCTGTCGTTTGGGCGGGCTGTGCTTCTGATGAGGAATTGGGTTCTAAGGTCTTAGATTTTGCGGTGACGTCTTGAGTTTCCCCTCCGCTGACTGCTGTCTTTTCTGTACTTGTTGGCACATCTGTCATTGAGACGTCCCCAGCAGCTTCGTTTGTTGTATCGTGCGTGGGTTTGGTGTCCGCAACCCTATCAGTCGTCGTGGCTGTCGTTATTGCCGCTGGTGTAGTAGACTTCGTAGGTTCTTGAACTTGTGCGTCCGGTGCATCAGCCTTATTCGTGTCTTTTGGTGCTTCATCTGCGGCCGTGTCCTGTTTTGAAGCTTCGCTCATCTTCGCCTCGCCATTCTGACCTGCTTCCACAACTGTGCCTTCGCCCGCAGACTGCGGCTTTGTTGTGCTTGCATCCTCAGGAGTCGCGGGCTTTGTACCCACAGCAGCCTCCTCCTTCACAGCTTCCTTTGGGTCATCCTTCTTCTTTCCCTTGGCGGCTCCTCTCTCCCGCCTCGGCTTCTTCGGCTTCTCCTCCACCGCGACGTGCACGCCCTCGCCCTTGCGCCAGCCATCCCCGAAACGCCCCGCGCCGCTCCAGAACGACAGCACCGGCCCGCGGAGCGTACGCTGCTGCAGCGCCGCCAGCTTCGCCCGCCGCTCCTCCTCGCGCTGCCGCTCCGCCTCCTCCCAGCGGTTGAGGCTGCGGGCGTTGCGCTCCTCGACGAGCGCCGCCTCCCGCAGCCGGTCCTCCTGCGTCATCGGCGGCTTCTTGAGCGCCTCGAGGCGCGCCGCCTTCTTCTGCATCTGCGCCAACTGCTTCAGCCGCTTGGCCTCGCGCGCCTCCATCTGCGTGTGCAGCTGCTCCTTGGAGAGCCGAGTCGTCTGCCGTGACGACGCGCGCGTCGGCATGTCGGCGAGCGAGGGCAGCCAAGACGCGCGCTCCGACTTCTTCTTCTTCCTCGGCGGCGGTTGGTGGCTCATCGTCTGCGGTGTCGAAGGGGCGACGGAGGATCGTGGTGTCGAGGCGCTCGTGTCGATGCGCACTTTTTTGCGGAATTTGGCTGGAATTGCCTCTTGCGCCTTGCGCTTCCGTTGTGCGGCGCGGCGCTCCTTGGCCTGTCGGTCGAGCTCCTTTTCGCCCTCGAGGTCGTCATCGTTGTTGTCGTCATCATTGTCCGAAGAGGAGTCCATCTGCACGTCTGAGGCGTGCTCGCCGGCGTCGGAGAAGCCTTGGTCGTTTTCGTCTTCAGCGAAGAGTAGTTCGAGATCCGAGTCGGGCTCCTCGTTGGCGAGCATCGACTTCATGCGGTTGCCGGCCGTGGAGCGCCGCTGACGACCGGTGGCGAGCCACTCAACCTGCGGTGCGGCCTCAGATGTGCCGCCATTAGAGCTGTCGTTGTCGCTATCGCTGCCGCTGCCAAGCTCCATGTCACTGGCATGGACGCTGGACAGCCTGGACGACTGCGACTCGTCGGGCTCCGACGGCCGGGTGAGCTCCGAATCCATCGCGAAGTTATGAGCAAGCCAGTTTATGTCGATGCATCACTAGCTGTGCTGAGGTGTACGGATCGGTGTCTGATCGAAAAGGCAATCGGTGCGAATTCGTGCGCGTGCTTGATGATGTAAAAAGTTGGACAACGCGCCTTTGGAGGGGCTTCGAAATTTCCATCCCTGACTGAGAGGCAAACGCCTGTGGCGCTCCAAGTTTAGCGGCATGTCACTGTGGATGCCCCCAGGTGATCGCCGCAATCAGGTAGAGGCACCTAACTCCTAACTACTACAGTGGGTGACAACATGTATTTCCCCCCTGTTAGGTACTGATCTTATATATTTCTAAGATTGGGGAGATACCTAAAATACCTAAAAGAGGTAATAAGATACGTAAGACACCTCAGAACTTTAAGGAGCTGAGGTATGGTATATTCCTTTGGTGGTAGTCTCGTTCACACTACGAACATAGCTCACATGCTAAATAGTAACAGTTTAGGGTCGCCCGTAAATGAGTGCTCAGGCTTTGACATTTTCTGGAATAGGACGGACTGCATTCGTTAAGGACAAATAATCAGCAATCTAAATAATCGAGAGATATGTCTGTCTGGGCTACTTATGTACCATAACGTTGAGCAACTACCGATTGTAATCACCTTCGGTAACATGTGTGAAATCTATCGTGTGGGTTTTGTGAAACAACGCATAAATCAAATATATATATAAAAAAACCCAAATCATCAATCAGCCGTCTCACGTGCCGTCGTGTACGTCCCTGATTCAAGCAATGCTGCTTCTCGATTCCTGGATGCTCTCCTCGTACTCCGTCATTTGCAGCGCTTCCTCAACGTTCTTAACGAAGTGGCTCTCGCCGCACAGCTCGACAATGCCGCTGCTGGCCATGAGGCGCCAGACGGGGTGGTTCTTGCCGCCGGGCATGCGCGAGAAGAAGACGCGGACGCCCCGTTCCCGGTAGCTGCGCACAATCTCCTCCAGGACCTGCGTCCCAGATCCGTCAATCGACGTCACGCCGTGAATATCAAAGATAATGTTACGGTTGGCATCGTGGCTGCGGATACGGGGCAACGCTGGGTGCGCGGAGGGCGTCCCGTAGAGCTCGAGGCGGCGTAGACGAGATTTGAGCTCGCCAGTGTTGGCAAACGTGAGTGGCTCGGGGATCTTGACGATCAGGCAGCCCTCGACGAACTCGAGACCGTGAGGGTCAGCCTCTGCGTTTTCAAAGAGCTGCGTTCCGGGAATGCGGCCAAGGATCTGAATGCGGGGGCGCGTGCTGTGCTTGATGACCATCAAAAGCGAGATGCCGACTCCCAGAGCCATGCCCAGTGTCAGGGAGTAGAAAATGGTGGACAGGAAGATGATGGCCATGAGGCCTAGCTCAGTCCAACCTCGAATTCTAATGAAAAATTTGATATCGTGCGGTGCTTCTTCTATGAGAGACCAAGCAACGACAGAAATCATGGAGGACAGGACGGGTTTCGGCAAATAGTAAAAGTATGGCAAGAGGAAGAGCACAGAAAGCAGCGAGATGAGACTGAGCACAATGGAACTCATTGGCGTCTTGGCACCCGTCGTCTTGTTGACCTTGCTGCGTCCATAGCCACCAAAAGCAGGAAGACTCATGAAGCAAGAACCGACGACATTGGCAACACCAAGTGCAATCATTTCTCGGTTCGCGCTCAGCTCCATGCCAGGGATGCTGCTGTTGCCGAGACTCTTGGCGGCGACAGAAGATTCGAAGAAGCCAAGCAGGGCAATGAGGAACGAAGTCGACATGGCAGAGCGAATGTGTTTCATGTGGGCGAGCGTAAAAGGCCATCGGAAAGCAAAGAGGGTTCCGGTCGCCGACTTGACAGCGCCAAGAATCTCGACACCGCTCTTGTCCCACTCAAAGTACCAGCACAGTATAGCCGAAGCAACAACAACGAGGAATCTATCCGGAACGAAGACTACTGAAGGATACCGGGGCTCTAAGCGACGCTTCAGTTCACTGCTTGCTCGTTAGACTTGGATTCGTTCAGCTGCACATGGAGCGAGGAGCGACTGACCGGAAGAACATGATGACCAAAAAGCTGCCACCAGCAACAGCAAAGGTAGGACAATGTACCTTTTCCCAGTTCTCGATTATAAAAGCAATCTTATCCACACTGCTGCTATGACCGACGCCTGCTTTGTCCGCAAGTTCGCCGAGGCCCAGCTCAGGGATAAGCTGGTCGACGGCAATGACGAAGCCAATGGCGCTGATGAAGCCGCGCAGAAATGGCCTGCTGAGGACAGAGTCGAGGAAGCCTAGGCGGGCCAGGCCGGCGATAAATACCATGGCGCCTGCGATGCCAGCAACGACGCCCGCAATCTGCGTGTGAACGAGGTCGTTGTCGTCGAGACCGCCGGTATCAACGCTGGACTTGACGACGGAGCCGACGAGCAGGGAGCCGGCGGCCTCGGGACCGACGACCATCTGGGACGAGGATCCGAGGATGGCGTAGATGAAGGGATTGAAGACGAACGAGTACAGACCGTTGAGGGGCGAGACGTGGGCGAGGTTGGCGGCGAGCGAGAGGGCCATAGGGAGGTAGAAGGAGGCCACTGTGACGGCGGCGACAATGTCACCCTTGAGGTATGACAACTTGTACTTTCGCATCCAGATGAGGCATGGGACGTAGTAGGATAGGTACCTAGGTAGTTCAGGTTAGCCGCGCGTTGTCAATTCAATTGCCAATTCAGCAGGTTGGAAGGAGGGAGCGCCATACATGATGGGGTCGTCACGAACGCCGGCTTGCTGGGCGAGCTCGCTGGCGTCGCCCATCTTCTTGGTGCGCATACGCTGCTTCAGCCACGACTTCCAGTCCTCAGAGCCTTGCATGCGGTCGATGTGGCTCTCAAGCTCCTGTGCGCCCATTGGAGTGGACGCACGGGGGCTGAACGTGCCGTGGTCGCACTCACCGGGGTGCGCGCTGGGCTCGGTCGAGGTAAGGAGGAGCGGGGTGGCTTCGGATGCGCGACGGGCCGCGAGGGAAGGCGCATCGCGCGGACTGTCGTGGTCCCGGCCGTGGTTGTTGTCGTCGTGGTCGGCATCGCCGTCAACGTCACTGAAGGGCCGGTTCGAGGGCGTATGGCTCTGCCGCAGGGTACTAGGCTGGGCAGGCAGATGAGGGTGCGGAGACGAAGCATCGCTACCGGGCCGGGATCGATTACGGCCAGTCATGGTGACTGATGGGTTTTGTTCTGTTTTGTCGTTGGTGCGTACCGTTGGTCCCGATGGCCAGCGGTAGATCTGGGGGAAGATGCGGGATGACGGGGAGGGTTGTTGATCCCGACGGGTCGATTCTACAGCTCCATTCGACGCCCACCCGGTTCAAATAATGGCCAATTCAAGAACTGCAAATGGCTGGCAAAGGGCTGGCAACGAGGGAGAGACAGAAAGAGGGAACGAGTTCAAAACATTGGATACAGTTGACTTTTGACCCCCCTCGGAACTTGAACCAAGCCCATGACCCTACCTGACACTTTACAGTGGGGCTGTTTGCTCACTGCTGATATTCCAGGCACGGTGAGAGGCTGGCGGTGTACCTAGCGGGCTTACAGCGGGCTTACAGGGACTGGCCTTAGTTTTGGGCGGCCTCTATTTTTGTTACCAATGCAGTGGCCCTTGCCGGCGCAGTTGAGGGAATCTTTGGTGGGGGGTCATGACTGACAAACGAGAACAATGCGCAGTTTGAATTCCTGTCTAAGATTCATGCATAAATTCGACCAATTACTCCCAGCTTAAATGTTCCACTGCTATACGCCGCGTGATGGGGCATGCGCTGGCTGACCTACCTACATGCATATTCAGCGCACGTGAGAGCGCCCTGCATCCAGGCTGGCCACGGCTAATGGATAATAGAGTACCTGGGGAAGGATGAGACAGTGTCTTGGTAGCATCGTGGATCAAATCGCCGAAAAGAACACGACTCGTTGTTCAGGGTGAGATCGCCGCATAATTACTCAAGATGAGGCCTGATATTCCTAGCACCATCAATACGTCATGGGAGACACTACTTCTAGGTAATATCATAAAATCCTTTTATAAAAACATGACAACTTTACAGTAGTCTGCAGGCCTTGCCAAATATTCATACACATAAAATAAAACCTCTAAATGACTTTCCATCCACCGGCACCCATACGCGCTACATTACTCGCGGATAAACAGGGCAGCCATGCCCTGGCCGGTGCCAATGCACATGCTGGTGAGCAGGACCTTCTTGTCCTGTCTGCGCAGCTCGCTCAGGCCGGTAACGATTTGGCGAGCGCCGGTCGCACCCAGAGGGTGGCCCAGGGCGATGGCGCCACCGCGGGGGTTCATCTTGGCCCAGTCGAGGTTGAGCTTGTCGCGGCAGTAGACGGCCATAGAGGCAAAGGCCTCGTTGAGCTCGATCACGTCTACGTCGGCGAGCGTGATGTTGTACTTGGCCAGCAGCTTGGGGATGGCTACCGAGGGGCCGATGCCCATGATGCGGGGGGCCAGGCCGGCGACGGTCGAGCCGACAAACTTGGCGAGGATGGGCTGGCCGAGCTTGATGGCGGTGGAGCGCTTCATGAGCAGGATGACGGCGGCTAGGAGAAGGGTTGTCAGCGAAATTTCTTAAAAGTATCCAGGGGAGAACGAGTACACACCTCCGTCGGTAACCTGGCTGGCGTTGCCACCGGTGGTCGTCTCACCCCACTGGGGGAAGGCGGCGCGGACCTTGGCGAGGCTCTCCTTGGTGGTGCCGGGGCGGATGCCCTCATCCTTGCTGACAGTGATCTCGGTGATCTCGCCGTCCTTGCCCTCAACCTTGGCCTTGATGGGGACGATCTCGTCGTCGAACCAGCCGGCCTTTTGGGCGCGCTCGGCGCGCTGGAACGACTCGGCGGCGTACTCGTCCATCTGCTGGCGGGTGACGTTGAAGTCGGCGGCGACGTTCTCGCTGGTCCAGCCCATGGGCTCTAGCGAGTCCTGGACTTCCTGGTTCTCCATGACCTCCTCGTTGAACGGGAAGGGGGGGGCGCCCTGCGCAGACATGCTCTCGCCGCCAACGGACACGCCGATTTCGATGGCACCGGAGCGGATCGAGTCGGCAATGTCGGCCGTCGCCTTGAGGCCCGAGGAGCAGAAGCGGTTCACGGCGTAGGCACCAGCAGTGTTGGGAAAGCCGGCGGCGAGGGCGGCGGCGCGGATCTTGGCGGCGGCAAGAGGGTCGTTGACCTGGTATGGATCTTTGTTAGGAAGGCTGTTTGGGGGGATTCCACATCGCGATCGTGTCGGGTAGAACGTACGTTGCCGAAAGCAAAGTCTTCAACCAGAGCGGGGTCGATGCCAGAGCGAGTCTTGAGCTCCTTGAGCAGGCAGTAGACGAGGTACTCGATGCCGCTATCCTTGAAGCCACCCTTGCGGGCCTTGGTCAACGGCGTGCGGAGCGCGGCGGTGATGACAATGTCGTCGGCATTCTTGGACTGGCTGCAAGGGATCAGTTAGCTTGTGACACCTTCCCCGCCGGCGAGGTGCCGGCGCAAAGAAATACTCACAGGCTGTTGATGGCCGAGCCAGGGGCCAGGTGCTTGATGATGGAACCGATGCGTTCGACAGCCATGATGAAGGATGTGTTTTTGTGGATGAAGGGGTGGAAGGAGGAGGGTATACGAGCGATGCAAAAAGGGGAAAAGAAAAAAGATGATGATGCAGAGAAAGAGAGCCCGCAAACAAATTTCGGGTGGGATGAACCGGATACAAATGCACGTTCCAGCGGGCGCAGAGGCTGGCAAAGGCCGAACCCGGATCTGTGGAGTAGCCGAGGCAAGCACTTGATCGGCCCAGCTTGTGGGTGGTCCGGGGGAAGCTTAACTAAGCATGGCGCGGCCAGCCGAGGTCTTTGCCACTGCCAAAAGTCCGATTGTGCGCCCGCGCGGAGAAAAAGACTGATGGGTGAGGTGAATGGTTGACTCTGGACGCTGAATAAATGCAGATTTGAATGAACCGATTTGTCTGTTTTTCTTGTGGTATCTGGGTCTGCTTGCGCACTCGTGAGTTGCCAACTGACGGTGAACAGCTACAGGTACCTTGGGCCTCTGTTGCGCTATCACAAGCCAAATCTACCCAGATTTCTCTCCAGTTAGCACCTATATCGAGCAAAAGCTCCGGATTGTGGTCCCATGCAGCACTGTAATCACGAGACAGAATTTTTGGAATTACTTGAAGTGCATCGTCAGCCCTAGAATCGACATTCTTTTACTCTTTCCGTTAGCACAGCCGACCCCACGGGAAAACTGCCATGTCCATGGACTGGATCACCCATCGAAACGAACGCCTCGGCCGCCAGTAGGCCGTTACTGGATTCCGCCCAGAAACGCCCGTCTCCCAACTAATGTACAGCAGAAATCTTCAGTCGTACTTGTTTCCCTTGAATCGCAACGGTCAGTCGATGGGGATGCTGGGACGGCGCCGGGCGACACCCTGGGGCACCCCGGATGTCCCGCGATGCGGAGTCCCGGAATCTAGGGGGTGGCCATGATGAGACATGCAGTCCCGCATATCGATAGGACACATCCGTCAACCTACTGGTATGTATTGGTGAGATCTTGCTTCGGAGGTCTTTCACACAGCAAGTGACACTCGTGTCCCACGGTGCGCCTCCTCCTCGTGCTACCAGCCCAGCTTGTCAGCATCGCATGCGTCTTTTCAGCACATAAATCTCAGCAAGCTTCTCACAACCTCTACGCCGAATACCGTATTCATCACTAGCCTCGTCCCAAAATATCAAACACTGCTCGCTTCGATACGAGGCACGCCCGACGTTCCAGGGCGTTAGCATTGGCCCTGCCCACTAATCAAGGCACTGTCGTCCACTGGACCAGTGAAGACTGCCAAAACCCACCGGAAGCCACCCGCTATCCTCTCTAAACAAGGCGAATAGATTTGTCAAGCCGCCAAAAAAAAACCTTGTTTGGGGGCCGCTTCAGCTCGGTTCATGCAAGCGCTTGGTCATTTTTCCCTCGTTCGTCGTGTCCTTTGCTCGTATTTGTTTTCCTTTCAACACTCGTTTTGCTCCTTAATAGCGCGTCGCTTCTGTTTTTCATCCTATTTTTAAATTTATTTTAATATATTCGCTAGAGCCGTCTCTACCCCGTAACCGCCACAAATCGATAGTCAATCGAGGATTCAGCTCCCGCCGTTCGACGCAACAATTTTGCTTGGCAGACCTCCTTTTCGCCTGCAGCGCTGATAAACGAGCGAGACCGCATTGCCGACCGTGCCATCGAATCGAAATAATTTCCCGTCAAGTCCCTCGTTTGAACACCTCTTACCTCGTCAAATATCGCATCTCCGTACTCGCAAGATTTGCGATCGGCATCCTACCCCACGTCGGATCGAGCCGACGGCGAGCTATATACAGACACATACACATAAGCACAGCATACCATTCATGTCGTTACTCGCCTTGACCCTGTATGCACTGTTCGGCGCGGCCAACGGCGCAGGGAAGCGCGGCCTCGTCTTCACGCCAAACCCGTCGCACCCCCAAGACAACAAGCTTTGGCAGCCGCCAGGCAACGATCTCACCTGGTACTACAACTATGGCAGCCTTCCATCGCCCGCCTACGCCGACGTCTCGCAAGATCAGTTTGAGTTCGTGCCCATGATGTGGGGTGTTGGTGCCAACCCGTCGGACGACACCTGGCTCAACGAGGTCAAGGGTGTTATCCGCGACGGCCGCAACGTGTCCTACGCCCTCGCCTTCAACGAACCCGACGCGCCCAACTCCTGGGGCGGCAGCAACGTCGCCCCACGCGCAGCCGCCCAGGCCTGGGTCGCCAACTTCGAACCCCTCACCAAGATGAACGTCAAGGTCGGCCTGCCCGCCGTCACCGGCGCGCCGTCCGGCCTCGACTGGCTCAAGCAGTTCCTCGGAAACTGCTCCGCGCTTGTCAGCAGCGGCGGGAGCCAGACCAAGAACTGCACTTTCGACGTCGTCCCCGTCCACTGGTACGACAACTTTGCCGGGCTGGCGTCGCATATTGGCGAGCGCCGCGCGCTGTGGCCCAACGCCGAGATTTGGGTGACCGAGTACGCGTTCGCCCACCAGGACCTCTCGCCCACGCAGCAGTTCTTCAACCAGACCGTCGACTACTTCGACAAGGAGTCCTACATTGGCCGCTACTCGTACTTTGGCGCCTTTCGCTCCGGCAACTCATCCGTCGGCGCCAACGCCCCTTTCCTCAACAACGCCGGCAAGCTGACTGACATTGGCGCCTGGTACCTGGGCAAGAGCGCGACGGGGGTGAACCCCCAGAGCAAGGCGCCGAGTATCGCGCCGTCGGGAGTCGTCGTGGGCGGCATCGCGGCTGTCGCAGCCGTTGTGCTGGCGTGGGTGTAGCGAGACAGGAGTAGAAGAAAAAAACGAAGATGTGGCAGATTGGTGTTTTCTGCGGCGCGTTATTAGACTGTCATATTATTACCACGGCTTGATGGATTGAGAATTGTTCATCCTGTTAATGTTTTAGCGCATATACGACTTGATTAGATCCAAAGCAGCTAGACGCATATAGAAATTGAAAGTTAGCGTTTGCATCTTAAGTAAATCATACAGATATCCGGATTAAGGGATGTCTAGATGTTCTGGTTCCGGGCTGGGCAGATTGCCGAAGCCGCTTGACAGCTTCGGCCTGCGCGAGCCATGTCCGGCATTAGGCCCCGCCAGTTTGTCAAATCAAGGAGGGGTCCCGGGGCCAAATTCAAAATAGAACAAAGAGCACAATAGAAACCCACGCTCGCTTCTCCGGAACCGGGGCTGCTACAATCCAGATCCAGGCACCCCGTTCCGACCGAGATAGACGCTGGTTCAAGATCAAAGAGACGCCGCTCACGCCACATTGAGGCGCAGCCAGATTATGGTCTGGCTGGGGCGAATTAAGTGGGTCATTACTCAACCACATGGCAGCACGTGATCCACTGCCAAGCCACGCTTGATTGTCAGGTGTAATTCGAATGATTGAGGATGACGTCTTCCATTCATATTAAGATGCAGTTTTTTTTCTACTTGCGATCAAATAGTGCTCTAACTCTTTCCTCCGCGGGTTGTGATGATAAGAAAATGCAGGGGTCAATGGAGATGCTGTTGGCTCCTCCTTAGTCTGTTGGCCGTATGTTCCACCAGTCAATCTCCCAATTATGGGCTGCACTGCATGGCGCGAGTCTTGGCCTTTCTAACAAGAAGACAAAAATTTCAGAACCACAAAGAAGAAAATGGAAAGACAAAGCGTAACATAATTATTAGAAAAAAAAATCGGATTCCCTTCCCACCTCCATCTTCCCCTTGCAACAAGTGCCAAGAGCGCTGAAAACCCGCTCTGCGCCACTCACAGCTGCAGCCTTCAGCACAGGAACCTGAGCACCAAGTGGTTGGGTGGCAATCCGTCTAGGCCCGGGTCCATCGCGCGCTAGAAGTTGGAGATAAGACACAAAAAACCTTTAAAAAAAAAGAGACAAGAAGAGACAAGAAGAGACAAGACAACATGGCGTGGGGGAGATGCCAGCCTGCGTTATCCTTGCGGAATGGGATTTCTTGGCATTTATTTTACATGGAGCGAGTTGGGTTGTTGGGATTTCGCCGAGGATGGGGGCAACCTTGATTGTTCTCGAACAGCGGTGCACTGTTTGCCAAGACGCAGGTAATCGTCGCTCTTGGCGGACAAATGACAACACCAAGACGACCAAGGAAGGGGAGCTTGGGCCCGGGATCATGGTTATCCTTTCTTTGAAGGGGGGAAACTTGACAAACTGCGGGTAGTTGCGGTGCAATCCAACGTGGTGATGATCTGAGCCGCAAGACAGTTGTCACGGAAAATAAATGCGAACAAATACAGAGCAGCTATTATGCTAGTCTCTTTCACTCTAGTTAACCTGATCTCTGCCGTCCTTCCGAGCAACATGCGGCAGGTCAGACCGGATGCTGCGACGTCTGATAATACGATGCAGTTGGACTAGCCTCAACCAGGGAGACCTTCTAGAATGAATGGAGTCGTCCATGACGGAAACCACCATTCCTTGCATTCCTTCCTTTTTTTTTTTTTGTCCCTTTCTTTTTATTCTCTTCCTGTCGCCGTCGCAGACCTTGCCAATGCCAAGCCTCGCGTCGTCCGCTGCTGGTCTGCTAGTGAGACCAAACCAACCACACCCAAGCGTCTTGGCGGAATGCTTGACCACAAACCATTACGGGCATTCCTTCGGTGAACGTCCAAGCAAAGGCAAAAAAAAAAAGGAAGCAAAGGGCTTCCTGTACATTTATATTTTTGCCAATTTGGAACCGCTTTCTTCAAGTCGTAAATCGGTTTCAGCCAAGGACATGAACTGTTTCTCGTCTGAGAAGCCAAGGAGCGTTGCGTATCGGGAAGAATTGGCATTCCTTTGCCTTACCAACTCGACGCATGCATCATGTCAAGTTTTTTTTTTTTTCATCAAGATGAGAAGATAAAAGGTCTTTGACGTCACTCCACTTCCCCTGCGTAGGCAATAAATGGCCAGATCGCCGTTCTCGACAGCCTGACGAAAACATGGCGCCCCCCCTCCCCAGTGCTGCTGCTCTCTTGGCACGTATCAACCCATTCTCGCCACAGATTCATCATCACGAGGCTCTCTGTAAAAATAGATTAAAAAAAAACGATCTTATCTCTGGATTTGCTGCTGCGCCTTGCTCGGGGTTCGGCCAACCAAAAGTTAAGGACGAAAACGCGTGCTTGTTGCTCCGCGGAGTAAGTCAGCAGTGTATGGTTGGGTGGTGGTGCAGCCTCAGCTGGGACGGCGGGACAGCCGCCGCGCTTTCTCCGGGGACACGAACAAAAGAGAGGCACCATTTTGCTTGCGGCACCGGGGCGGGGGCCACACTTGGCGGCGCCCGCCAAGCCGAAGGAACCCCACCCAAAGCTCCGCGCCGGTGTGGGGGCCCAAGGCGCTGCTCTCTCGGCTTTGGGCACGCTGCCTACACACGCCAAACCTTATCTCATTGGAGGGGTCCAGTAGGCTGCAAGGGCATCGACTCCGGTGGAAACTCTGTATGATGTAGTTGATTCTCGATTTTTTCTGTTCGAGTACTTAAAGTACCTTCCCCCCCCTCCCCCGCCTTCCCCAGGACCTGTTTGAATCTAGATCAAATCTATAACCAACCGAATTGAAAGTAGCAGAACCGTTGCTCTTCAATCCGTATTGCTTAGAGAGAGAACACCACTACAAGTTCTCTCCGAGAAAACCCATACAAACAAGCCCCTCCAAACTTTACAAAGGGGAAGAATTACCATCCTTTTGTTGTGTCTCCCCCCCAGAACCTTCTCACTTTATGAAGCACCTTCACGGCCTCGTCAGCCTCAGCCCTCCCTCCGAACAGCGCGGCTGCGCCCCAACCAACACGACAGCCCTTGCTCTCACCCCGACCTGCGACAATGGCTGAGTTCCCAAAGCACCCGTTCCTCCTCTCCGTCGCCGAGACGGCCGAAGCCCTCGCCACCGATGTCGACAAGGGCCTCACTTCGGCCCAGGTGGCCGAGATGTCGGCAAAGTACCCAAAGAATGAGCTTGACGTCGGCGGTGGTATCGCCTGGTACAGCATTCTGACCAAGCAGATTCTCAACGCCATGATTATTGTACGTCGTATTTTCTATTGCTTCCGCCTTGCGCAGCAACCAAATTGAATACCTTGCTGACATGTGTAAATCTTTAGGTCCTTGTATTCGCCATGGCCCTCAGTTTCGGCATCAAGGATTACATCGAGGGTGGCGTCCTCGCATGTGTCATTGTCCTCAACGTAACGATTGGCTTCTGGCAGGAGTACCGCGCTGAAAAGCGCATGGACGCTCTTCGTGCCCTCTCCTCACCCAGTGCCATGGTTCTCCGTGACGGCAAGACCCAAGTTATCTCCAAGTACGTTCTCTTATTTCGCGCGCTGCGCTCATCTGCAAGAGTTTCCCCAACTAAAATCCTTCTCATAGCCCCGACGTCGTCCCCGGCGACATTGTCCTCCTCAAGATGGGCGACACAGTGCCAGCTGATCTCCGTCTCTTTGAAGCCATGAACCTGGCCTGTGAGGAGGGCCAGCTCACCGGCGAATCGATCCCCGTCGAGAAGATCACTGAAAACAACGTCACGACCCCCGGAACCGAAAAGCTGGCCACCTCGGAACAGGAGGTTGGCATCGGTGACCGCGTCAACATGGCCTACGCCACCACCGTCGTCCGAAAGGGCCGCGGTCGCGGCATCGTGACAGCTACTGGCATGACAACCGAGGTGGGCAAGATCGCGGCCTCAACCTCCAAGAAGCAGCGCAAGCACGGCCGTTCCATGAACTGGCGCAAGTATGGCAAGCGCCAGCCCGTTGTTGGCTTGGCTAAGCGTACCTACGATATTATCGGCAAGTTCTTGGGCCTGACTGAGGGCACTCCTCTCCAGCGAAAGCTGTCAGCCCTTGCCTATGTCCTCTTTGGTTGCGCTATCATCCTAGCCATGGTCGTCTTTGGCGTTAACCACTTCAAACTTCGCAACGAAGTTATCATTTATGCCACCTCTCTTGGCATTGCCATCATCCCCGAATCTCTTGTCGCGTAAGTTCAAAATATCCGCAACTTGTCTCCGAGAAGTAAATTGCTAACCAGCTGAAATTGCAGTGTCCTTACAATTACCATGGTCGTCGCTGTCACCGTCATGCGCAAGGCAAATGTCGTTGTTCGTGACCTCTCTGCGCTCGAAGCTCTCGGCGGTGTTACCAACATTTGCTCTGACAAGACCGGCACCCTGACCGAAGGTGCCATGATCGTTCGCAAGGCTTGGATTCCCAGCAGCCACATCTATACCGTCCACGACTCGCAGAGCCCGAGCGATCCGACCAAGGGTCGCGTCACATACGCCCTCAACAAGGACGAGCCCATCACTGAGGCTCCCAAGCGAGACTACGACCGGGAGCGCAGTGCTGCTGTTCTCAAGTTTGATGTCCCTGACGAGAAGCTCAACCCCAAGAGCGAAGCCGAGCCTGCTCCAGTCGAAACGGCTTGCGAAATGACGGATGAGCTCAAGGCATTTTTGCTCTCGACATCTTTGTGCAACCTGGCCACTGTTCGCTTCGACAAGGAAGAGGAAAAGTGGCAGACGACTGGTGAGCCCACTGAGATTGCTCTTCAAGTCTTTGCCCACCGCTTCAGCCTCGGAAAGAAGTCTCTCGAGGGCCAGGGCTGGAAGCAGCTCGCCGAATTCCCCTTTGATAGTTCCATCAAGCGCATGTCCGTTATTTATGACGCGCCCGATGGTGAGAGTGGCTCCATTGTTGAGGGCACCAACAGCATGGTCTTCACAAAAGGAGCTGTCGAGCGCATCCTAGATCTCTGCTCGCACGTAGGGACCGGCGCAGAACAGCAGCCCGTCACCGATGAGCTCAAGGAGACGGTCCTCCAGCAGATGAACAACCTCGCTTCTCAGGGCCAGCGCGTTCTTGCTATTGCATACCGCACATGGGACGGCAAGTTCACCGCGAAGCAGTCATCCAGCGCCGCCGAAGATGAGAAGCTCCGCGGTGAAGTGGAGCAGGGCCTCACACTGCTCGGACTTGCTGGCATCTATGACCCTCCGCGTCGCGAGACCAAGCCTTCCATCGCGGAGTGCTCCCAGGCCGGTATCAAGGTGCACATGCTCACTGGCGACCACCCCGAGACAGCCAAGGCCATTGCCAAGGAAGTTGGTATCATCCCCAAGAACCTCGGCATTCTGCCGGACAAGGTTGCAACTTCCATTGTCCAGAAGGCCACTGACTTTGACCACATGACTGAAGCCGAGATCGATGCGCTGGAAGAACTTCCCCTGGTCATCGCCCGCTGTGCTCCTGACACCAAGACTCGCATGATTGAAGCTCTACGTCGCCGCGGCGCCTTCATGGCCATGACTGGTGACGGCGTCAACGATGCGCCATCTCTGTCCCGTGCTGACGTCGG
The DNA here is from genome assembly GCF_001636725.1 of Cordyceps fumosorosea ARSEF 2679. Classification (NCBI taxonomy): domain Eukaryota; kingdom Fungi; phylum Ascomycota; class Sordariomycetes; order Hypocreales; family Cordycipitaceae; genus Cordyceps; species Cordyceps fumosorosea. The sequence goes on along the minus strand of NW_017387305.1, from coordinate 1,098,593 downwards.
TATCGCCATGGGCTCGGGCTCTGATGTCGCAAAGTCGGCTTCCAAGATTGTGCTGACTGACGACAAATTCAATTCCATCGTCTCCGCTATTCGTGAGGGACGTCGCATGTTTGATAACATTCAAAAGTTTATCCTACACTTGCTCACCTCCAATGTTGGTGAGGTCATTCTCCTCATTGCTGGCCTCGGCTTTGTCGACGACGATGGCTTCTCGGTCTTCCCCATTTCCCCGCTCCACATCATCTGGATCAACATGGTTACTTCATCGTTCCCAGCTTTTGGTCTTGGCCGCGAGCCTGCCGCCCAAGACGTCATGCGCAAGCCTCCTCAGGACAAGCGACGTGGTGTCTTCACCAACCAAATCATCGTCGACATGGTAATTTATGGCATCATGATGGGAGCCTGCACCATGATTACGTTCGTTATCATCATTTACGGTCAATACGGGGGCGATCTTGGGGCGAACTGCAACACGGCGTTTTCTGATGCCTGCCGGCCTGTGTTCCGAGCTCGCGCGGCCGTTTTTGCGGAGCTTACCTGGTTGATCCTGATTTCTGCCTGGGAGTTCAAGAGCCTCCGCCGTTCCATGTTCCGGCTCAACCCTGACGACGACAGCTACTTTCCCTTTTTCAAGGATGTATACAGCAACCGCTTCCTATTTTGGTCCGTTATCATCGGAGCGCTGTCCGTCATTCCTGTTGTGTATATCCCAGCGCTGAACACCAAGTTCTTCAAGCATGCCCCGATCTCTTGGGAGTGGGCGCTATCGATCGGTTTCACGCTTGTCTTTGTCGCTGGCATCGAGGGTTGGAAGTTTATCAAGCGCCACTTCCAGCTGCTTCAGGATCGCGCCGTTCAGCGCGGTGCCTGGGGCCAAGGAGGGCCAGATGATTCGGGAGTCAAGTTCCGCAAGACAATGTCCATGTCGAGCTTCAAGACGTGGGCGTCGTTTTCGCGCAAAGACACGGGCGAGACCCTATCAAAGAGTAACACGCAGGTGTCTGGAGCCAAGAATTCCAGCATGGTATAGATTGACGCGGTTGCATATCGCAGTGGGCCGAACGGCGGTAGCCTCGGTGTATAATGTGGTGGAAAATTTTCGTGTTTAATCGTTCATAGTATTGATGGTGACCGCATAATAGATCTGATAGAAAATCATTTCAATGAGAAATGCCGAGCTTTGAGTGTGTCTCGCAAGTGGCAATGGATGGTGCGTAGGCGTTCGAAGAAACAAACTCGTCTAATCTTGTAGGGGACCTACCCCGCTGAATAAGTCCCCACTAGTTCAGGGACCTTGGACCAGCCACACGGAGAGTTTCCTCCCTTCTTCCGCCACGGCAACATCACGTACGCTGCCTCATTCCTGCAGAGTCCCCTTGGACGCTGCGATGCGTATTTATCCATCTTCGCGAACTAAGAGCTTTGGCTTTTTCATCGCGTCCTACGAACGGTCTCATTCAAAGCCATCATCGGCGCTTAGAGACACCTCAAATCTCGTCCCCCCACGCCCCCCCAAAGCCGGTTTGCTTGACAGGAGCACTCTCACGGTGTTGGCCCAACGCCAGACTGCTCGCCGCTGTTCCACCCGACCCAAAGGGGATTATAGGGCGCGATGCTGATTGATGCCTTCCATCACTCAGCATACGAGTGTGCAACCTGACCACTCATGTTTGCGTCATCTGCGTCGCGTCTACCGTTTGCGTCGAACTATCCTTTCGAACATCAATAACCATCGTTCCCTGCTTCGTATGCCGCGACACGACGAAGACGCACATATGCAGAGCTCGACGACAGAACCTCTCGAGCATGGCAGGCCTTCTGTTAGCCGACTCAGGGTTGGCGAGACTTTGAAGACGGTACATAACACAGCTGTCAGACCCCATCCCACTATCGCCATGTGACTGATGCCGTGTCCATTTCGGCTACATTCTGCAGATTAGACGTACAGCGCAAGACTTATACTGCTTTCGAGACAATGTCGGTGGCCGCTCGGCCCTCGTTCACGACCCCAAGCCCGCTGAACTGCAAGTCGATGATGTGCATAGCACGACCCAGCCGCCTGTCCACCCTAACGAAGGCGTGAGAACTTCTTCAGGCTCTATCGAAGGGCCTCACGTCGAAATTCACCAAAGAAGACTCTCTAGAGTCTCCGCTGACGGCGCAAGTTCGCCCAGCCCGCAGCGCCAGTTTCGCGTGAGTTTGCTAGAGCAAGTTGACCATGTTGTGACAACAAAATATTAACACTGACGTGATAAGCATCTGAGCACCGATATTTCCTGTCACCAGTGTGGTGAAATTAGCAGCCCGGAGTGGCGCTCGGGACCCAAGGGTCCCGGCACGCTTTGCAATGTCTGCGGTCTAATATACGCAAAGCAGGAAAGCCACCGGCGTCGCGATCAGGCAAAATCAGAAAATACGAGGAAGCGTCGCGTGAAGTAAGGCGCCCTACTTGTTGCAATTGCCATAGCACGCTCTCGATTTGTCACCTGACCATGGCTGATGGCTCAATGATTGATTACGAGAAATGTTATTGCTTTGTGATTGTGTAGCGTTTGTGCAGATTAAATAGCCATAGCATTCTTAAATGAGTCTTATTTCTAAAACTACTAAATAAGAACCAGAAAGGAAGAAACTCAGAGAGAATCTTTCCCGCCACGTAACATACAAGCAACTTCCTAGCATGTTGGTCATCAAGTGTTGCATCGGTGGCCGCGGACATGAACCACGTCCCCCACGTTGTAATAGACAATCGAGGCGGCTTGGGTTCGATATGCTGGATTTGTCTTGTGTTCATACCAGTAACTCAACGGCTATCAAGTCAAAGAATGGTGTACGTGCCATCATTTCCTAGCGGGTTAAACTCTTGGCAGATCCGCGCCGAAGGAATCGCACGGAAGTTAGGGAGACAATTTGCAGGAGTCCCTATTTGTCAGAGTTGACAGCTAGGTCATTTTCCTATAGTATGGAGTTATTTCCCTGGGTGGCTATTCTCCTCGTTCAACCATGGCAGCAAATGGATTCCATTTCGCCGAGGTAAACTTCACCATACCTCACTCAGAAGAGCTTGGGTCCTTGCCCTTTTCCCGCTGCGTACTTCCGATGACTCGGTTACCAATGCCTCTTATAGAAATACGCTTTGAGTTTGCAAGGAATTTGGCTCCATGGTGCGCGGCATCCGCCAGGTTGTCCATCAAGCCGTTGGTTCCGTCACTGGAAGCCTGTAACGGCCGCATCAAGCATCACAATCTCGGTTCCCGTATCCAAAACAAGCCCGGGCCCCATCAGGATACACGCAGAGTTGGAACACGGATAATTCCGCCACTTTACCAGTTGAACCTCCAGTAATTTGACAGAAACTAGGTGCACGCCCAGCCCGCCCGCCACAACTGCAGGCTTCTCAACACACTCGCGCCGCCGACAATATCGCCAGAGAGGACTTCAACGGAGTCAAGTACCCTTTTTTTTCTCTCCTCCCGCACCACGTGTTCCCACTCTCCGACAGCGACGATCATGGGGGTGTAGCCAAGACACGGATGGCTGTCGGCAAATCCCCCAGGGGTATCTGACCTTCGGTTCTAGCATGACACAGCCCATATGCACAATTCCCTCACCAAGAAAGCTTGACATGCCGTTTTGCCTATCATCACGGCCGCTTACTTTACCAACGAAAGGAGGTGGTTCACCGAGTTACGAAATAACGACCGACCCTACCCCGGACACGCTCGCCCCCCCCCTCCCCGGGAAGCTTGGCACAACTGCCAAGACAACTAATTGCTTGCTGATGCTCATCTCAGCCAGATGTGATGACAAAATTGTGACCGAGAATTTCGAACCGTTATCGGTCATCGGGAGACAGGTCCCCGTATTCTCTCTTCTGTGATCCGCGACTAGAGGATTCGTGACAACGAGAAGCACGAGCACGTACGTCGCGACACCTAGCCCGACAACAGAGACTCGGGCTGCGCTCTGCTCTTGGGCCCTTCGTTTTGTAGTTTTAGCAATAATGTATGCGTCGTTTCTGCGAGGTAGCAATGCGAGGAGCATGCCGGTCCTGCGACAGGCGAAGCAGCCACCACGGCAGATCGTGTTGTCGAACGAAAGGTCTAATCCGGCAACAGGATTATGTCTCTCTGCTGGCTACGCCGTGCATCGGGACTCGCGCTGCAATACACCCCCTCAATCATCCAGCTCCTTTTTCTTTTCTTATTCTCATCGGCATATTGCTCAAGAAGTTCCCATCTTTGGCTCTGCCCAGATCGGCGCGCCGGCACTTACGCCGCGAAGGAAGGTGGGATTTACCACTAGAAAGGGCAGGCCAGCCGCCGTACGAAGAGCCTATCCAACTCGAGCATAATGAACAGTTCCAAAATGTCCAGCCCGTATTTGGAAGCTGTGGCAAAACTGGGTTGGGTTGCCACCTGCCCTTGGGGGGGGGGGGGCCGTGTGGGAAATCGGTTGCGCGTCTCTGAACAGGAGAGCGCATCACAAGTGCCTCATTACCCCGTAGCGGCGAAATTAAATCCAGCAGGAAACCGACTAGTTTCTTCATCTTGAAAGCTGTCGCGGCCTCGTGCGATGCCAAGGCCAACCTGGGTCAACCCGCCAGCGAACCCTGGTGATTACATGTGTGTCGTTTCAGGCAGACCGACCGCTAAGACGCACGAGGCGGGGGGGGCTCTGTTGAGGCTCTTCTAAGATTCTTCTTTCCTCTCTCTAAATTCTAATGTTTAAGCTTTTTACGGATTGCTTGGCGTGGAAGCTTGGTACTGGCCCTTGCGCAGTCTCAATTTCTGACGGCAGCTCTCGAAATCCGTAGTTGGAAATCGCCTCGCCGGTACAGTTAGTTAGTGTTAATAAGTCGCAGCCTGTCATCTTTCATCAAAGTTGGCCGGCAAGGGTGCAGAGCTATCAATCCACCAACACGCCCCTGTTGCGTGGCATGTGGGTAACAAATAACTAAGATGCCGCTCAAACAGGATAGAGACAATACAGCGCATCACTAGTCCTACTTTTTTTGCCCTCTTTATTCTTGCACTTTATCTTATCCATCATGTACTTTGTCCAATGTAACTCGGAGTCAGGGCTAATGCTCTATATTGCATACCTGCCTTATGTAGCAGATAAGGAGTACGGCGTTTAGCGGCTTCTCCCTTTATCTTCCCTCGTGGCTTTGCATGGTATTCTCGTGTTGACCGGATGGCCTGCCCGATAAGCCTTGTCAAGCCACATCGGCCAAAGAGGACCCCGATAAAGGTTGCGCGGCGGCGAGAGCCTCATACAAATCGTCTCCCAGCCGCGGAACCTCCGCTCGTTCCGCTCCATCGTTGCCGTACGGGTTTATTCGTCCGTTGCCGGTTATGACAGCCCGGCGAACCATCATCACCGAAAGAAGGGTTCGATTGGCGGTGACAGAGTGGAATGATCTGCAGAGCTAAATCAACACGCATAGCAGCATCTTGACCTCTTTGTCCCGGTGCACGCCTGGCGGACAGGGGGCCGGGTGGTTTGGGCTTCCTCATCGGGTCAAAAGCTCATTGTGTTGGCAGAGATTTCCGCGTGCATTGGTCGCCTAGGACCAAAACGCACGTAAGCCGGTTGTCGCCCGCTAATATACGAAGGGGGAAGGCAGGTAGGGTAGCGTCAGCACCAAAGATGATACCACCGCCGGCGAAATAGCGCATCAACACTAAGACTGGAAGGAGACAAAACACGACGCCTTAATAATATATCTTGAAAACAAGAAAGCGGGAGAGCGGGAGAGAGTACCCCTTCCACTGTAGTGCATGCAACACTTGCAGGCACTGTGCGTCGTCCAGAACAAGGCTGCTAAAGCAGCTACCGCAATAAAGCCCAAGACGGAGTAGTCATGGTTTCTGGGGGTGAATTCCAAACACGGGTCAGCTATTCATCACGCAAGCAGCCGCGGCGTATTACAAAGAACTGAAAAGTCCATCAAGCCTCACCGGAAGCATAGCCGTGAAGGGTCATGTAGGCCCCCAGCAACGGTTTTTCAGCTGACTGACGGAGTGAACGATGGTGTGCGCGTATGTACTCCGTACATGCAGCTGCATCGGTCTCCTCTATCAGTTGCTTTCCTATTTAGTTCTCCGCGTAAGGTTCGAAGTGGTTGAAACGGCGATATCCTGAAGCATCAACAACTCTCCGTACGGCGGTTTCCAAGCAAAGGCATTTTTATCGAAGGCTTGCTGAGGTGCAAGTTTCGGAGGAGATCGGCAGCAACTTCACTTTGGTGTGTTTGGTGTGTGTGTCGGAGTTTCGACGCCCAATGGTGGGTGCGGAGCGTCTGTTTTGACTTTCTTTTAAACAATTGGTCGCAGTGCTTATTATGACGGTCGGTTGATTTCTTCAAGGCAGATCACATACCCAGCTCCAGGGTTTTCACTAGCATGCAAGTGCAACGGGGTAGTTGCGGCGAACAAGCAAAAAGCAGAAGGGCGACTTGTGCGCAAGGGTTCAGTTGTCTGTCGTATGACATCCGCTAATGCCAACTCGGTGACCACAGGCGGGCAAAGTGCCAGAAAACTGGTCCTCGTCCGTGTTACACTCAACGGTTGGGGGCAACGAGGTCGCCGAGCGCAAGATTATGACCGTTTCTTGCCCTTGTAGGAAGCTCGGGTTTGGTAGGGAAATAAAGGTTGGGGAGTGTGACCTGTAGCTTGGAGAGTATAAGTTACAACTCGCCCACGGCCTCAAGGCCCCCTGTCCCTCCTCTTCCGGGGCCACTGCCGGCGCCATCGACACTGAACCACGCCACAATCTCGAGCGCCATTCCGTAGCCCCGAACATCCGCCCGCACATCGGCTCCGAGACAAGTTGGTGAAGATGTGTCAATGCCAGGTGGGATACCCGTGATGATCGTGTCAAACGAACTGGACAGAGAGGGGCGCTGCCACAACATAGGGCGGGTCAACCAAGGGGGTTTGTAGATGGTAGTGTGCGGAGAGGATCCCGTTGGCGCTGGGCAAAGCAACCGATAGATTCGGGGTGGATTTCTGACAAAGTTGGGCGACGCCAAGTTGATAACTTCCGACAAGACAAAGAAACTCTCTCTTGTTCATTATCTCTTGGTCTCGCGCCGCACAATTCACTCACACCACCTCTTCGGCTCTCGTCTCGCCGAACAGGGAGGCTTCTGTAGGGCGCCGTCTCGCCGTACAGGGAGGAGGCTAGCTTCTGTAGGGCGCCGAGCAGACCTGGCTTGCTTCTATTTTTCAGCGACGGGTGTTACCCGTGGGAGCCAGAGCGCCGAAAGGAAAAAAAAAACCTTGAATCGAACCAGATTTGCAAAATGCGGCAGGCGGAGGCAGGATGATCGGGGGGTTCGGGGAACAGGGGCGTGCGAGGGAGCCAAAAAAGGCAGGTCTGTTTAGGAACCTCTGCGAAGACGAACCAGGAATGGAGACCTATCCGGCCCTCTGAGGCTGAAAAGTATCTGTCTCCAGTATATATGGAACGTGACGTAAATGAAAAGCCACAATTACAACCCTTCGCGGTGTCGCTGGAAATGGATTTGGCAGACTCGCTTCGACCTGCATCGTATCGGCGGCCTGGATCACCTCCATGTCCCCTGCTACCCGCACGGGAGACTGTGCCGGTGGAAGACAAAAGAAAATCCAGAATACTTTTTCAGAGCCAATTGGAAACATGGGTAATGCCGACGGATAGCGTCGCTCTGCATAGATGGATGTCTGCAGCCAAGACGATGCATCACATTTGCGCCTTACCCGGCAGCAGCTGCCAATGCAGGCAAGACTCGACCACCCTGCATCTTGCACACATTTATTAATGAAGGCTGAATCAAAACATCATATTAACGGGGCTTTCCATTATACTTTCCGTAAAATGAATAAGTCGGAATGCGGAATGATTGCTGGCTGAGGATCGTCAAGCGCGTACCTCCGAGCCAGTGTGGAATAAGCTCTCAAAAAGCGTCTCGCGTTGCGCCTTGCTTGGGTTAATCCGTTGCGAGATGCTGAAGCGTGACTTGTCCTGATATGAAATCGGGGACCTGACGCTAATTAAATTCAGGCCAAGTAGCCATAGTAATGGTCTCAAGCCCTCGTCTCAGCTGCTCTTGAGGCCCTTACTGGTTGTCGAGGCTCGTCATCCTTGCCATTTCCTTAGTTAGCTCGCTCATCATCTATCTTGTCAGCCACAAAACATACGCATCGCAAGCGATTGGCTCTTGCCGCGATGATGCTTACGACATTAGAGGGGGATCGGGTCCAATCATGTAGTTGCCGCGGACAGGTGGCTCAATAGGGAAGCGTTGTTTGGGTTTATTTCCGTCGTCCTTCCTGTAGGGGCACCGATCTTCTGCTTTGTAGGGTAGCTGAAACATGCAGAAACGCCATCGGCGTAATTGTGCTCGGATGAACGGCTAACTGCCTGCCGGTAAAACTCGACCTGAAAAGCTAAGTTGAAAGGAAGACCTGAAAAGTTCAAATTCATAGCATGCAAGGTAGCGAGAGACCTGCGGCAATGCCGTCAGATTTCGTCCTTGATCTGGAGAAAGCATTGTCCGGCGAGAGCTGAATACGCATGCGAGTTGATTGCTGCAATCGGCCGGCAACCCTGCCATTGACTGGGACCGCAATTCGGCTTCCTAATAATAACACAGCCCCAGTTATGGGGGAAAAGTTTTCATTTCGTCAATAAAGTACCCGTGGGGCGTGGTTAGGGAACTGCCTTTGAGCATACAGCAGAGACTGCCACATCGTAGGCGTCTCGCTTATCATGATGACACCTCATGTAGATGTAGAAGAGCAGTCCGAGATCTATGGGCAAAGAGTGGTAAAATGGATCACAATTTGGCTTACAGCCGGCTCGAAGGCCGCAAATGATTGTGCTCCTACTGTGAGCCTGTGACTTCTCGCCGCTTGGCACAAACGCCACGCCTATGAGGTATGTCTGCCAAGCTGAATTGGCCCCGGCTTCAATTTCTTTGGAGTAGCAGTGCGAACCCCGGTATCTCGGACCGCGTAAACCCTTGCTGTTTGAGAAAAAAGGTCGGCTTGCTGTGGTCCAAGTCCATGTCTGGTATATTGGATTGCATAGTTAATAATGATAGTAAATGTGGACGCAAAGCAGCCTGCATGATAATTCGTCTGTTATGACTGCGCCAACTCACCCAAAAAGGCCCGCACAGCGCAGACATGCCCCATATTCTCAAGTTCATGCGACTGTGCGAGTTGCACTTGATGGCCCTCTTCGCTGGGATCTGCGAGCTTATTTGACGCTATTCGGCTTGCTTACCGGGAAGCCAGATGCAGCTTTCCAATCATGCCGCAGACATCAGGGTAAGGCCTCGGAGGAAAAAGAGCAAGGTCGTAAAATTGGCGGAGAACAAGTACCAGAGCTAAAACACCCGGACGGGTAATGATGCTGCTCGCGGAAATCTTGACAGCCTGCTCGGTTGCCTAGAAACAAATGCGAAAGTGGACTCGGGCCTGTGATCCATCCCGGACACTAGTAATGAAGAACGCATCTGAGGTGCAAGCAATTGGGGGCGTAAAAAAGACTATAGATTCGATATTGTGAGACGGAGCCTCCGGCCGAGATGCCGGGATTCAGATGAAATTGTCGGTCGAAATATCGTAACGGCACGAATCGGCAATTGCTCAGCCATTACATTGGCATTTGACAAGTCATGGGGCGGTAGTTTGCCCCAGGTCGGACAAATGGCTCAGTCGGCATGGCATGCGTCTGCCCCGACGAACACATCGCCGAAACAATATGTAATAAGGCGTAGGCCGAGACACCCCGATTAAATACTAGAATTGGCGATACTATAGGTGGCGAAGCGGAACGAAGGAGCTAAGCATTCCCTTGGGTTTTTCTTTCCCTAGTTGTTGTAATTATTAGCAACTTGCAGTGATTGTTCGGGGATGGCGACGGAGGCCATATATATGCTTGTGGGGCGTAAAGCCGTGCTTCGGCACAAGGCTGAGTTGAACGAAACCAAGGTGTTGATTAGCCACTTCGCGTTACGTGTACGAGTTGAAACGTTAACCAAGACGGGACGACGAAAACCCACCGAACTTACGCCAAGAAACTTGACCGACAACTAGCCTCGTCACAGGACTTATACCTGCCGGGGAGGACTGGCATTGGTTTGAGGAGGAGAGTAACCCGCGCATGTAGGCACCCGTTTGAAAGAACTTGGCTGTGACTCGAGTAACCAGGACAGTGCCTGCGTCTCAATACAATCTGCATTTTTGAAACCCAGATATGGGCGCGCACAGCGCACAGCGCACATAGCACTGGCTGACGGCCATGGCGAAGTCCGCCAGCCACAAAAAGGGTCAAACGAACAAGGTGGTGGGGGTGTGCAGCTTAGCACAGTCAAGATATTGCTTGTTAAGGTCGTAGGGCCAAGATGACGGGAGAAGCGATCATAGTCGGTGAAGCTGTCGCAGAAGCAAGTCTAGCACGACGAGATGAAAAAAAGCTAGGGCTGGCATTCAACGTGGCGACGGAGCAGCCTTCGACCTTGGCGCCCGGTGCGAAGAAGTCAACGCAACGAAGGGTTGTCGGTAAAAGGGCAGATTCCGATCAGTAACAGAAGATCCCCCACGAGAATGATTTGCAGAAAGCAAGGCGGTTGGCGTTGTGCTGGCAGGCGAGCCCTCCTATTCTGGTTGCTTTTTTGTTTCCTCCTTCCTGATCAGCGCCAAGCGCGTAGGATGGCTCGGGAGATGGGCATCGGCAACCTTGGCCACTGTCCATCGGGGGGCCGTCCTGGCCAAGCCATGGCGTCGAGTAGAACCACTCATCGCGGCCCATTCGGGCGCCCGTAACCAGCCTGCTCACGGGTCATCCACGTCCCCCGGGCCAGGAACTTGACGCGTGGACGGACGGGCGAATGATGGTGGCGAGATAGTACATACATACTGGGCACTCGTACCGTAGACGGGCATGCAGGAGCGTGCAGAACAGCGGGTATCCAGCTCCAGCGACCCGTGGAACCCGTAGCTGCACGACGAGTATGCTTGACCCAGGGAAAAAAAACAAGGCGCCACCGGCGTTGCAACGAAAAGGATGCTTATGAAAGAAGCTAAACAACAAGAGTGCGCGGAGAGGGGGGCGAGCAGCCACTAGTTAGAGTAGCAGTAGCGAATGTAAGAGCGAATTTGGGAAACGAGCAAGCCGGCGGTGGCAGACAGGCAGGCAAAGACCCTAGATAGGTAGGTGATGGCGATGGCAATGGCGATGGTAGTTTTGCGCATGGATATGCGTAGTGGTAGTGCTTGGACTCGACGATGTGAGGGGTTTGAAGCGCAAAATAGGAGCAAACGGACTCAAATTTGGAAGAGTACGAAGTACTGGCATCTGGCAGCTGGCGGCCAAACGGAGACGTTAAAAACAGCGGCAGGCAGGCAGGCAAACGGAGATTTCCAAGGCTGACTCAGCTTGTTAACCTATCCCAATGTTGATCTTCTTGGCTTTGCTTGGTTCTTCTTGGAAGCTTCTTCACCTTGCCGTTGTTGTAAACAGGCGTACGGTATTGCCGAATCGCGAACTGAATCCCGCTTCACTGTCGGACGCACACCACACACACAGGTACACACATGCCATACGCCATCCGCCGCCCATCTCTGTAGCGGAGCCAACATCTCCCTCCGACGAACTAGCCCAGCTCGGCGCAGTCTACGGATACCAAAGAACAATTCGCCCAGCCGCTAATCTGGGGCCTGTTTCCCTCGCACAAGTCTTTTTCTGACTTCTTCGTGGCCGCACGGTTACCGCACCCCTCCCTGGCCAGCGAGTCCCACCACCGGCAACCCAGGGTCAGCCGGACAAACCCTGAATTCCGTACATGCCTCACCTTGGTTCTACTGGCCAGCGGCCGTCGCCTCGAATACAGGGGGAGGGGTGGTGGGTGTCCCTATTAGCCAGCAGGGGGCTTGAGGCTTGGGGCTTGGGGGCCATCATGTCATCGGCGGACAAGAACCTCGCATAGCAGTCCGCAGAGCCGCCCCGGTTCGGCACCTGGTAATATCTCTCAATGAGCAACCGCAGCCAGCTGAGACTGGCCGCAGCAGCCATCTGGAATCTAAATTGGCCCAGTATTCTAGTGGATCAGCGACCTATCCTGCTCCTCGTCCACTTCTCGACTGGTACATTTCTCCGCTGCCTGGCAGAAGTGCGTCTCTATCGGGGCGGCTGGGCTGGGATAGGCCGGACAGGGCGTGTCATCAACGGCCGCGGAGGCGTAGCAGTAGGACGAACGGGAGGGAGTGGAAGTGCAGACTTCTGACGGACACGCCCAAGGCGCTGCGGTGCACGATTATTAACCTAAAGGAGGGGCGTGCCGAATCTCACTCGCAAAGAGAGATCCAACCCGCCGGTTGGGAATAGCTCGCCCTGACTGACCGGGTGCCGCTAGCAGATTTGGTTGACCATGTCTATTCTGGTCCATGTTTCTGGCCGACTTCCTTCCACCACGTTTCACTCCCATAGTTATGCGACTCTCTCCCCCGGACCACCTTTTAAACGCTCTCTCTACCCCACTGACTCATCTCAACTCCCTCGACCTGGCCAAATACCTTATTTACTGCATGCCCCTCGCTCCCGTCCTCCCAGTTCCATCGAGTATACTTACTTATACACGTGCACCTCCCACATCCGCTCATCTGCCCGCTTGTCTTGTACACCACAGCCCATTCCACCTTTGTCAACCCTTACATCTATTCAAGGAGGAGACGAGAAACAACGCCCTACGCTATCCTCTTCAGCCACTCGTTGCTTGACCGACATGCCCTCTGCCACGGCATCAGAAGCAAGCGACAAATCCCGTCAACACAAAAAGACCATGTCCTCCATCTCTAGCACCTCCTCTGCCGGCGCCCAGCCGCGTGGCAGCCAATCACCACCTGCGGCCATGAACCGTGAAACCACCCCAGAGTCGCTTGCCGACGCTGATCAAAAGACCAAGAAGAGGATCCAGAACAGAGTTGCCCAAAGAACGTACCGTGAGTCTAACCCTAGCAGCTCGCACCACCCATTGTTCCACTGACCAGAGGACAACAGGCAACCGTATGAAGCAGCGGGTACAGGACCTCGAGCAGCAGCTTTGTGAGATGCGTGCTAGACAACAGCAGCAGCAGTACTACCCCCAGGACATGCCCGGAACTGTCACTCCTGACGGCTCAATGGGCTTTGTCCCAAATGCCGGAAACATGCCTCCCACTCTTTGGCAACAAACGATGACCCTTCCCAGAACCCCGGGCTCGATGTCCCATGACATGTGGCCTGGCATGGCTGTTGACGGCACCGCTCAAGCCATGCCCGAGACAGTATCCATGGCTGCGAACCCCTACATAGCCCGCAGCTTCCACCACCAACCTCCCTTCAACAACCCGGCTCTTTTAAATCAACTCAACCCCTCAGCCGCCACCGGCCTCGAACAGGTTCCGATGATGTCTCCCAGCCTGGAGATGCCCGGCGAGTCCTCTATGCAAAGACTGTATCGTAACGGAAGCACTGCATCGACACCCAACCAAGAGTCTCTTCAATTAGACGCTCATTTTGGATACAGAGGAACTGTCACAGGTCTCGGTATGTAGTTGCTCTCGAATTGTACATACGAGCTTCACTAATGACAGTCTCAAAAAGGCCATGCCTCTGAAATCTCCGAAGAAGATGGAAATGATACCAAACTCTTCACGAACCCTACTTCCTGGGAAAACAGCCCTGCTATGATGTCGCCAACCAGCTCAAGAACAGGAACGGTGGCTCCACAGAGCGCTATTTCCGCTTCACCATGGGGCTCTATTGCAACCGCCGCAACCGAAGTTTCAGACGCCGGATCGCCGCACCAATTTTCGAGTATCGAAGAGCGTTTCGAATACGTCCTGGAGTGTGCTCGTCGCGTTGGGTTCGATACGTTTGACTCGATGGCTGCCCAGTACTACGGAAGCTGCTTCGACCCTTGCTCCTCTCTCGCAATGGACCAGCGGCTGAGTCGCAACCGGCACCTGCCTGCCCTGTTGGCCGAGATTCGACAAAAGTCCACGCAGTGGAGTGTGTGGGAGAGGCGTGCGTACCAAGATGAGGCGCTCAAAACGGCAGAAGACATCTGCGCCATCGAGTGCCGAGAATTCCGATCCAACCAGGATCTATGCGATGGCAATGCCATGAATCTGGCCACCATCCAACAAAAAGTAAGTCTTTTTTTAGCTTAGTTCGGGCCGCAAACTTTCTGAGACTGAGACGCTAACCGAGACTTGTTCCAGCTACCCAATGTGTGGACGCTACTGTCTGGCTTAGCCTCCGCCACACCGCTGCAAAGACAGGGTGACCGCTCGAACCTGGTCTACAACAGCATCAAGCAGCTCTGTGCACTGGGCGATGCATCTAGCCATATGGCTGTGGATAGCCAGTAGAAATTGCTTCTTTCCACAAGGTATATTCATTCCTGGAGCAGGTCAATCTCTCCATTTGCTAATATGACGTAGGCTTTTCTTCCAGAAGTCTTCCTTTTTCCTTGCAGCTTTACACTCTGTTAAATGGAGTTGGTTTTTCTTTCTCGGTACATACTTCTTTCTTGTCCGGTTACAATTGGGCAAAGAGATTATGCCAAGGCATGGCGTTGCAGCGTGAGATTGATCCGCATAAAAGGCGTTTTTGGGTGAACCCTGGGTTCAAGATTTGGGCAAGGTGAAGAAGACCACGAGCACAGCTTTTGTTTTTGGTTGTACATGGAATTTAGTCTTGCGTGCCAAGCATTGGCTATTTGCTGCCACGTAACTACCATATCAATTTTGAAGCACATGACGCATGCACAACGAGAAGAAACCGCCGTGTGCGTAGACATAACGCTGAAGATCTCGGCACCAGCTTGGCGTTGGCACGCACCAGAAGTGTCGTACTTGGGTGAGTTAGCAATCTCCCGAACTCGTTGCTCGTGTAGAAGAAACTGGGGTAGCATGACGGTGGGCGGAGTAGCGTTGCAATGCGAGGAGAGCACGCGGAGGCTAGAGAGCAGAGGAGGAAGAAGAAGAAGAAGAAGAAAAATAATGCGAAGGTCGCTCGTGGTACAAATTAGGTTAATCTTATTTCCGATGAAATGAAAATAAAGTTTTGGCAAGAAACAGCAGAGCTGACGAGGGTAAGCAGCCCTGTCGTTGGTAGTGCGTAGAGGCTCACCAGATTAAAGTGCCAGAGGGCTGACAATATCGCTACTCCCGTACTCCGTAGATGACGGCTTATTTCGGGACCTGCTTTTCCCCTCTTCGGGCACTAGTTGGACTCTCTGGTGATACACAACTCGTAGGGATGATAAGCAAATGCTGGTGCTCGGGGCATGATCTGCCCAAGGGAGCAAAACAGTCCTCACGTCAGAACCAAAACCAAACCCCGGAGCCCTGTCTTTCTTTATTACCCCTTGGACCGAAAAAAAAAGCCTTCCAGGTGCATAGTCAATGGCAGTTAATTCGAGAGTAAAGCCAATGCTTCCTGAGTTTGAGATTCGCTGTTCTTCTTCTGTCTGCATCGCCAACTTCCTCTATCAGCCACCCACCGAGCCCCGATTGATTTCACTCTCGGTCCCACTGGCTCGATCCTGACGGCCACTTGGCTTCCCTTCGTCCCGGGCGAACCTTGCTCTTGGGGGAGGGCCTAGGCTTGCTTGTCCGAATGCTACAGGTCCGAGAAGAAATACGGGATAGGTAGATTTTTGCGGTGGGAGATGGGGGTCCTCCCCAAGCCAACGCCGGGCACCACAAAACAAGGCCCGCCCTCTGACACGGTGGACTGAATCGGGAACCCGGGTTGGGAGCAACCGCCAAACCATTGGTGGCTTCGATCAATATCTCGGCGTAAGCATAACTTCTAGTGCCATGAGACGCACGTACTCCCCTTGCCACCCCCCCCCCCACCCCCCCTCCCCTTAGTAGCGGCGGCCCCAAATCCGTCACTGGACCGATCAAGCCCCCCCGCGGCGGCGAGATTGGGCCTTGTAAGCTGATGGAGGGTGGGTTAATATGGGCAGCTGGTTGGCGGGAGCTCGAACGCCATGAGGTTAGACTAGGCCCTTGAAGAAGTCCGCCTCTCTCGGCGCATCTATGGTGTGAATCCTGGCCGATAACAGAGCGCAATCGCTATAGCCTGGAGGCTGTTTTTCTTTTTTTTTTCTTTTTTTTTCTTTTTTTTTTTTTCGTTTCCTCTGCAAGAAAGGTCTGTATAATGTCGGCCTATTTATCAAGCACATCGTTCGGTGGCTTGAGAGGCGCGGCAAGCCAAGAGCCTCAACGGGGTAGGCGGGCACTTCTGTGGTCACCACGAACAAGAAAGAGACGAGGAAGAAGAACGCGGAATGTTTATTCCTCATCGACTCCCAGCCGATCCTGCATGATCTTTTGCTGTCAGTTATTACCAATCGCCTGCACGACACGCCGTGCGCTCCAGTCTATCTATAGGCATGTATTCCTAGGATCCATTCAAGGAGTCCTTCGCTTTTTGTCTGAAGACGACATTCGAGATCCATGCAAACGTGGAGAGTCTGGACCAGTGGAACTTGCAAATTACTGGGTTATTGATGACATTCACTCGCCGGTCTAGATAGCCGGCTCCATTGCTGGGTATAGTCCGCCTGCAGCGGGTTGTATGCTAGGTCTAGTGAGAGAATGTCGTATAGCCCGCGTCGGGGCGAAATCAGCGCCAAGGGATACCTAGTAGGTAATACGTAATTGGCCAAGAGAAGAACCGCCCGAGGCTTGTTATTGATCAGCTACGCAATACTACATAGATCCTGCGCTATTCGTGGGCGCTATGGCCTGTACATTGTAAACGCGAGAGTTCAAGCGACAAGGAAGGAGCCTCTGGCGGAAATCTCTACCAGGCAGCTGCCAAGTTGTTGGGGGCGCATGGCTTTCCTCTGAAAACTCCCTCATCTATGTCTCTGTACGAATATTGCCTCTTTTTTTTTTTTCCCCTCCTTGTCTATTGTTATCTACAACCATGTCGTTTTCGACGCACAGCCCCCCATTGTGCATGAAAACGGTCCTAGCGCTCTTCCATCTTGCCTCCAGCAGAAACGCCGCGGCAGCGTCCGCCAAACTGAAAGCGAAACCCGCATCGCATTGCAGCACAGAGCCAACCAGATGCCTGCCCGCAACGACCAAGGAGTCCCTGAAAATCACCTGGTAATTGTCATCTTTCTTTTTCGCCCTGTGTTGTTTTGCAGCTAACCTTACTCGAGCACTGTTACAGCGTCTCGTGGATCTGCCCCCCCCCCCTCTCCTTCCCCTCTGTCTCCCAACCTTGCTTGATAGTCTATTTTTCTTCTAATTCTTGGCGAGGAAATAGAGAAAAGCACAGACTTCTGCTACGTGCGCATGGCTCCGTCATGAGTTAGCTCTAGCTGCCTACCTAGTCCGCAGCAGACGACTCAGGACCGCAGACCAGCAGCGTTGCAATGATATGATGCCCAGCCGCTACCGCCAAGAGCACGGGGATCAATGTGCCCCCCCCC